>NC_135265.1:128907282-129211448 GCF_051311805.1 Agelaius phoeniceus | reverse complement strand
TTAAAAATAAACAAACCAGCCCAAACCCATGAGCTAAATATAAAAAGCACCACAAGTAACACTTATATTATTGTAAAAGATTGAAGGATATGTAATCCTCATATGAACCAGCCTACAAGAGAAGAAACATGCTGTTATATACAGAACTGTGATACAAATTGCAAATTAATTAACTGCAGTTTCCCCAAACTTCCTTTTTGGTAACACCATCTGAAAGCTTTAACCCTCTATAGTGAAGTGATCAGAATACTTCTATCCCCTTTTCTTCACTGGGAAGTAGTCAGTCCCTGAAACAGGCTCCCCAGAAAATTGGCTCCCCAGCCTTCAGAGCTCAAGGAGCATCTGGACAATGCTCAGCCATAGGTCTTAGCAAGGTTTGGCTTCAGATGTCCTGCAAGCAGTAGGGAGTTGGACTTGATATTCCTTATGGGTCCCTTCCAATCTGATAAAGTCTATGATTAACAAACCTCTTTTTACTATCAAAGAAAAAGGAACAATGTCTTTACAAATCATGTGCAACAATATCCATGTGGCAACAAAATTGCTTCAAGTACAAACAGAAGAAAACACCAAAATATTTCATAAAGTTGAGTTCTACTTACCTTCGCTCAAACATCCTGAGTGAGTACAATTTACAAGTACATCCCAGTGCAATGACAAGCAGCAATCCACAAATAAGACTCCCAATGACAGCTGCAGTTATCACTCTAGTGGGCACAATGACTGGGCAATTCTCTTCGTCACTGCCATCGCCACAGTCATCTTGAGAATCACAAACCCAGCTCTCAAACACACAGCGGTTATTTTTACAGTGAAAATTGCCTGGCTGACAGAAGAAACAATTCTTCTCATCCGAACCATTAGGGCAATGATTCTGGTAGTTGCAGCGATCTGAACGAGGGTAGCAAACACCATTTCGAGAGCAGGGAAACTCATCTCTTTGGCACATGGTGCAGTTGGTTTCATCCCTTCCATTTGGACAGTGCCAGTAGCCGTCGCAGCGTTGCTGCTCTGTGTAGCACCCCCAATTCCCACCGCATGGGATTTCCCAGGGCAAACAGAAGCCATCAACTTGATACGTTGCATTGAACCCTCTTGCAGCGTTCACTTTGTCAGCACAAAAATGCACTCTTATCTGTCCTGAGGATGAAACAACTGTGAGGGGAGCATGAGAGTCAAATGCTGTCAGTACTCGCAACAGTCTCCGTGGATTCTCCTCCAATCCATCATATATTTTGACATAGTCTCCGTAACCTGTACCATCAAGTTTAAAATCGGTGAATCGCAAAATTACTTTGCGATGATCACCAGTGTCTATCAGCCAGGTGCAGTTGCTGCCAGGCGGGTAGAAGTCAGGATAGTTGGGAGAACTGAAAGTACCATAAAAGTATTTTAACCACTGTCCACATGTTGGCACATCACAGTCTATTTCATCTCCCAGGTCAAGACAATCAATGTTACCATCACATTTTAACGATTCTGGAAGGCAAGTGTAAAGCTTGGTGAAGCGGGAAAGACACTGGAACTGATCGGGTGCACAAGGCTGAAAGGAAGAAGCTGTCGGAGGATTAGCTTTGGCACAGATTTCCTCGTCCGAGTTGTCTCCACATTCATCCATATTGTTACATTTCCAACTTTCTGGAATACACTTCCCATTAGCACAATGAAATTGGTCACAATCACAACTTGGTTCATCAGATTTCCCTGAAAGTTAAAAAAAAATTTCCTTAGAGTTTAGCCCTTCATGGTTTGTGTTGTGTTTATTTGCTGTGCCAGGTGCTTCAGGGCAAAGCAAATGTCTGAAGTGTCTTTAAACCACGGCAACTTTTAGCAAATTTCAAGACAAAACAGGTTTTTCAAATCAAAATTCCATCAACACATCAGCATGGACCTTATCCTTAGCTGATTTCACTCAAATAACTTTAAGCAAGCAAGAAAACAATGCTCATTTATAGCTATTGAGAAATCTGACTTCAAATATGCTAAACATAAGTTAGAAAAACACTCATCTATCACTCAAAATACAGGAACATTTTGTGCTGCAGTACTGGTTATCTCCTCAAACTCTTTCCCAGAAAAGCAGTCAGACTGTCTCCTGCTTTTGGAGGTTGCTACTTCGTACCAAAGGATCTAAGGCAAGAGAGAAGCTGACAGCTGAAGATTACATATTATCACCAACCACAAAAAGAAACCTCTGCCCTCTCCTGCTCCCACTGTTTGTTCCTGTCTCTCCTGCAGCAACTAAGATGGGAGTGCAGCAAATGCAAAAACACATGCATGCCTTTACTTATTAAAGTTCCAGCCATGTTGAATACAGAAGCATACCTGGAATCCAAGTTATTTCAGCTCTGCAACAATTCAGCTGAGTCAAACACTGCTGCATAATTTTCAATCAGTTATTTCTACAAACCACAGTGCAGACTGTCAAATTTGCTATAAAACAAACTGTCATGGTCAAAATATTTAAAACAAGTCTGCAATGCAGATGGTCCTACACAACAGTAATTCAGAAAATAAACTAGACAAAGATACATTCATTCTAAGGAACACTATACCTACAGTTTTAATAAGGAAACAGGAAAGGCAGCATGATAAACTCACTGAAATCCCAATGCTCCCAGGAGAAGCATGTTTTATCTTTTTTTACAAGAGAACAATTCAGATTGGAATGGAGGCCATCTAATAAAATCATCTGCTCAAAACAGGGTCAACTGGTGTTTGATTAGGCTCTTCAGGGCCTTCTCCAATCAAGAATTTTTAAAGTTCCAGTGATTTGCTATACAACATGATAAAAGTTTTCACAGCTAGTTTGAGTTTTTCTTGCTGGAACTAATCTGCTGTGATAGGTCAAGTCATATCACACTTTGGTTCTCTTTTTTTTTTTTCTTTCTTTAATACTTAGCATTGAAAATAAATACACTAACTTAAAATAAAAATTTTTCTTTATTTTTCTTTAGAAAAGTACAACACAATTTTAAAATTTTACAAATGCTTAGGCTTTTAAAAAGTGAATGCACGGAAAAAATGAAATCATCAAGAGTGATAAATGTTATATGTACTGCTGAAGAATGCTTAAGTCTACAAATTTGCTTTCAGAGACTGAAGAATGAAAGGAGAGCAAAATGTATGTGTTGTCAGTGACTAATTTTCAGAATATGTTCATTTCACAGCAAAACAAATCCAAAGAACAGATGCAGTATAAAGGATAGAATCTTCTTGATCTGTTACAGATATGTAAGTATTTATAGTACACTCAGACATACATATGGTTGACAAGATTAGTATGGCAAAGTTGGAACCTTGGCCTTGAATTTAGAACCTGTAGAACTGAACTGCCGGGCTAGTCCTACCTAAATTGAATGACTAAGCTCCAAAGCTGGAGGTAATAGAATGTAGGTGGGAGGTAGCAGAATAAGAGGTAGGAGAAGATGCATCTTTGAACCTCATGTTCAACCTTCAAGTACTGATTATAATCTACCTCAGTCCTCATGCATTGCAGAACCTGGAAGAGGTTGAGAAGAAGGCTGTAACACGGAGTTATAAATATTGGGATGGGAATATTGCAGTAACAAAACAGATACAATTTCAACCCAAGCTCTTCCTTCAACAAGCTTTTAAACATCCCAGAAAAGAGCAGGGATACGTGAACTCGGTTTAGCATTTTTAGTCAACAATCCTGCAATCCTTACATGAAGAAAATTTACCTATAAATCAAAAATTAGAGTCTTAAAAAGATAAGAGAGATACTAAATAAGACTAACTTTGGGAGCTGTAACACAAAAGATTCAGGATAGCACCAGATGATTAGCAGCACCCATATACAGTTGTAGCCAAAGGACTAACACAATTCTTCCCTGTATTTATAGTGGCCATTGACCTCTTAGTGCTTTTAGTAACTTTATTTTCCACTCTACATCACCATTAGGAAACTCCCATTTTCCATTAGGAAACTCTCAATGTCCCATTTCAGCTCCTGTAATTTAAAAGGCTGATAAATAAGTAGTGGGAGGAAGAAAGAGGAAAGAAAGACAAATAAAAGCGGCCCAAAATTTACTTTCTAGTCCAGTACCCTTACTACCTGTAAAGCTTTTTTCTTTCCTATTACTGGTTTAAGTTAAATATGAATATTTCCCTATTATTTTCTTTAAACAGTAATTCATTCAAACAATTCACAAGACCTGTCTTCCACATCAGATTTTAAACATGGGGCTCCCTAATGATCACTTTTGTACTTGGAATCTGTAGTGTTTTGATCATTCCAGCACAGATAGGCCTAACTTGCATCCAAGTAACTGATGTATTACTTTTTTCCCCCCTTTTTCTACAATCGCTGACTTGCCAACTTTGAGAGTAGCCTTAAAAACACTGAATTAAATAACCTATTGAGGTGTTAATCTGAGCACTATTGCATGATGCTGATGAGAAGAAACTAAACATAATGGCACAGTTGAATGCATAGCAAATGCCTTAGCATTTCAGGAGCCTTTTTTGACACTCCAAAGCAGAAATGACCAGATGATTATTAAAGCAACTCTACCTATGTACAGGTTAGTTTAAAGCATCAAAAAATCACTCTGATCACTGAAACACTACACTTACACCTCAATTGTGTAATACTTCCTAAATATTGTATCCAACATAAGGAGCAAACTCAAGCCGAAGTTTCAGCAAGGCTTGTTTGTTAAAAAAATGAACAAATCTCCCCAAAATAAAACTTATTTCTTTAAAAAAAGACATTTATATACATAAGATTAAGGTTTTAAGCACTCTAATCTACAACACAAAATAGAAGAAATCAATTAACAGAAAAAACTGCTTGTTACTGAAAATGTTAAGAGCTTCTTCCAAGAGGGGTTACATAATGAAATTGTCTCAAGATTAGAGAAAAAGAGAGGAAAGGATTTGGAAAGAGGAAAAATTCTACAAAGCCCATGGCTTACCTCCCCTACCCATTCCACACTTTTATCCAAGGTATCTTTCCTTCTCAAAACCCCTCAGGAAGGAATGCTGTCTTTCCTCTGCACCTACTTCAAGAGGGAGGTGAAAAAGGGCAGAAGCTGATGCCCGACACAGGTAGCAGTGTTCCCCTGGGCCATTGGCAGAAATGACTGACTGGCACAGGATGACTGACTGGCCAGTGGCTTCTTCCCTGCTCCCTGACATGTTTTTGGTAGACAGTGCACAAAACCCAGGTAGAACACTGCCCTGAAAGCTGGGCTAGCATCAAATGCAAGGCTGCATTACTTCCCCAAGACCTGCTAAAGTGCAAGGAGCTGAACCACAGCAGGAGCTTTTTTGTAGACTTGAGAACAGGTGACAGAGAGGGATAAGCCTGCTTGGAAACTTGTTTGTGAGAGACTGACATAGCGGAGGAAGCTACAAGGTAAGAAGAGTGCAGATTAAAAACCAAGAGCTTAGACTAGAGGAGATCAGGGGTAGATTTACTGAATCTTGCTGAAACAGTTTTGATGGTGGGTAGCACTGGATATGTTTACAAGTATGAATTGTTTTATGGAGGAGTCAAAAGTCGGCGTGCACAGGAATCTGGAGCAGGCCAGTGAGTGGATATAGGCACACTTGGAGGGAGTAAGGTAACATGAAATCACTGTGAAAACCAAGAGCAATCTAATCCAGTATATGGGATGATCATGATGTAGAACACCAGAATCATACTATTACATAAAACTGTATCATCTCTGAAAGCCAGGAAAAATTTGGAACTAGTCTTGATCCTGGCTTCCTGGCTTCCTCCTCTCTCTTGGCAACCTTTATTAGAACAAGAATGGCTCACAAACCAGTCTCAAACTATTACTACTGATAACTAGCTCTTATCACAGCCTGTAATTACACAAGAAAAATTTTGCATGTACAGAACCATGTCTGCACTCAGCTGGAATCTATCAATGGGGGGAGGGTGTTTTTAGATTTATTTTTTTAAAAGATAGTATGCCTTCTGAAGATGGGAAAAATGATGCAAATTCTGTAAGAAAAGTAAAAAAAAAAAAATCCTGCCACTTATTTCCTCTCTCACTGTATTTATGATACTCGCAAGTTTACCCAAGAAATTAATTTTAGTCTGATGAAAACATTTCAAATCTTACTATGTTTAAAGAACTTCCAGGTGCCTACTACTACTGGCTAACCTTTTCTTCCCAAATATTATTCAATTTGCTTATTGTTACTCCTACTCTGAATATTCAGATTGTGCATGGGATCAAAATACATTACCTAATCTGTATTTTCTCTGATTTTAACAGACCTTGAGGTGACTACAGGAAAGACCCGTGGTCAGTACTGCACCCTGTTACGAGGAAGTAATTCTTGAAAGAGGAAATAAAAAGTGAAACCATAAAATTATACAAGGTATCATTTGAAACATACCAGCAAAGTAGGCTAATCTGAAGCCTTTTCTGGAGATGCTATCATCTGAATGAAACCTTATCCAAACATGATCCTGTGAAGAGATGTATGGTGAGGGAATGGAAGAGCCACATGCTCTATAGCCTTCAATGTTCTTGTAGCTTCCAATTGTTAACCAATCTGAGCTGCATCGTCGAGATCCCTGAACATCAAAATCTTGAAAGCTGAAAAAGAGAAAAGGTCAAAATTGCTAGTGAACTGAATATAACACAAACAAGATGCTGAATGAAAATTAGCTTGAAGTTCTTTTTGAAATAAATACTTCTTCTGAAATAAAAAGAGTACCTTCTCTCTACCCATGTAGAAATAGGGTTTAACCTTGTGCTGATACTTTTATATTATGAGGACAGCAAGGACCTATTCTGTCTAACAAAATATTGCATCCACCACTTAAAGAAATGCAATTTTGCTATGAAAACACACACTGTCTTAATCTAAAATTCTGGTAATTAAATTGTCCTTATGTGTCTTATATAATGACTTTCATACACTACTAAGGGATTTTAACTCAAATTTCACCAGAATTTTAGCTAATGCTACACTTATGGCAGTAACGTGATTTGACATTATAAATACAGCTGAATTGTTCAAAATTATGTTTTCAGATAAGACTTTCTCCCAGCTGCACTACTTGGCTATCCCAGCATTATGTCATGGACTGCCATGGTATGGCAGCACTTGGTCAAGACAAGCTGCCATGCTAATGACGTGTGAGGGGGAGACTGTGCTTAACAGGTCTGTACAGACAACAGAGCACAATCAGAACTGAAATGTGGCATGTATGAGGGGAAGAAAACAACATGAAAGAAAAAAAGAGTTTTATTAAAAATAAACAGTATGAAAAGTTTAGAAAGCATTCTAGTAGCTGAACAGTTTTACCTACTTTACATTGCATTTATGCCAGTCAAATATTTAGTAGGAGGACTGTTTAAATTAAGAGGCAGAATTTAAACAAGTAACTGATGTCAAAGTAAATACTTCATAATGAAGAGCAGTTTCTTAGGTCAGCAAGTCTGAACTGGAAACTGAAAAAAATATGCAGGTAATGCAGTTTCATAATCAAGTCTATGAAGCACTACTAATTTGTATGTTGATGCTAAAAGAAATCAGTAGTCAGAAATGAACTCATGAATCCACAAGTTTTTTACATTACTACTCTAGAAAAGTTACAAGATATGTGAAACTGTGAGGAACTCCCTGCATTAAAACTCAGACTTTTCTAAGCTGCTATCTATTGACTTGTTATTTGTCTCCAACATTTTTAAACACACCAAGAGACCTCAGAGCAATGAAGCATTACAGCATTTAGTCACATTTACTTACACGTTTTTTAATGAAAAATTCCTATGTTTCAGACACACAGAAAAAATGCAATTAAATGAGCACACCAAAATTTCTTCTAGTCAGCCATTGTCCAGCTAAAAACAAATGCTACATGACTGTGCAGGCAAATCAGATAAAAGGAAAGGCAAAACCCAGACAGAACTGAAATCCTTCACTTACAGGAAGGAAGAGAAAACTGGTATGTGTACAACTGGCAGCTAAAAATGTCTGGTTAGTATTTCTTTCACCCCCATGGATATTACAGGAGCACTGTTACCTTATAGTAATGATCTCCCCTGGGTTGGCATGGATGTACCAGCTACAGTTAATTCGGGCAGGATACTCAGAGGGCCACCCTGGACTTGTGATTGTCCCGCTTGGTGATCGAATTTGTTCTGGAATATCTCCACAAGCTAAAAAAGACACATATATTGAAAGCATCTTGATTAATTCATTTTTGTAAAAAGCCAGTAGGACAAAAAACCCCATCCCACCAATCATCACCTAATCAGGGAGAACAGAGTGAGTTAGATGACCTACCAATTAAAAGACCCACAACTTCTAAAGGAGTTTGTAATGGAACACATCAGCCAGAAGATGTTTTCCAATGCTGCCAGTGCAGCAGTTTGCACTTATGTCAATTACTATTACAGATTAAAAAAGATTATTCTATGTGGACTTTTACAACTTTGTTAGGTTAAAGATTTTTTTTATTTTTAGATTTATTTTTAGTCTTTACAAAGATTCAGTTCAATTTAACCATGCATTAACACCTTTTACTGACAAGTGTACTAGAAGGTGAAAAACAAATTAAAGCTAAATAATCAAGTAGCTGGAATTTCCTGTCTTAGGCAGACCCAGTGTTTGACCATCAATTAAATATCTTCCCCCTTCCAGTTCTTGGCATGGAACTCCATACACATGATTCAAAATACTTGAAAGGAAAAGAGCACTTACTGCAGCAGAGAGACCTGCATAACTACATTTCTGATAATGGACTAGAAAGCTTACATTTATAGGTCTAATTATATGCAACTGAAATAACTCAGTCATTTGTACTCTTACTTTATTATAAGTATAGCTTCCTGCACTGGCCTTAACTCAGCTGCTGCTCCTTCCACAGCTGGAGTGTTCTTAATTCTTCTGATTTTATTTGAAGTACATACTTACACTTTGTGGATTTTTTTTTCCTGTTTTGCCCCCCTCTTAGCAGCCTCATATCCAAAACCTGTCATACAGCATATACACAACCTTCACATAAACAGAAAGGCTGGAATACTCTAACTGCAGAGCTTCAAATTATGAGGAAGTCTCAGTGGTGAGAAAACACATTAAAATAACTAACCTCTGTGTTTTTATTTTTCAGTTTTATCACTGATAGTCCAAAATCTGCCAAGCTGTCAAAGTTACTGGTAGCCCAGTAAGTTACACACAGTAGTTTGAGCACAAGAACTATTACCAATAAGGAAGCACTTCCATTATTGTTTGATCATCAAAACCTCTTAGAATTCCTATTTGATTAAAATATTCAATCAGAACTGATGAATAAACAAATATGATGAAGAATGAACTGCATTTATAACAGTGGAAAAGTTGCAATAATGTAATTTGTGGACAGGTTACTTTTTTCTATTTGTATACATAATCAAGCTTTTAAAATAATTTTGCAATACTATAGGGACTTGAAATTATAGTAAGTTATAATATTAGATTATTATTAAAGTATTTCTATATGGAATAACAAATACACTTTAAAATATATTTTAGAAGGACTAAAAGACAAAAATGCCGACTTATGTCTGAATTTTCTATATTAATTTAAATACCACAGCAAAAACTCAGGAAATTTTCTCTTTTCCTGTATATCTGTAAGAGAAAAATGCTTTAAATAGTTTTTCACATGCTTTCACATGTTTTTAGAGCTTTAGTCATGCTTCACAGTTAAGTATTAACATACTTTAACTGTAGAACACAGGAGCTGCCCTAATATCTTGGGATGAAAGTCACAAAATACAGAAAGATATTATTTAATTTGAATATGCAATCATTCTTTCTTTTTAATTTTTGAGCAAACCCTATAGGTGGTGCTCTAACACCATCATAATTTGGAACACAGCTCCTGTGTAAGTGATCTTTTGATACTTAACATTTGTTCAGGCAATAAATGTAAGGACTTGAAAGAAAAGCTGGTTATTCAGTTGTTAAAAGTAAAATAGCAGTTTTAACAAAAACCAAAAAACATACAGAACAAAAACATGCAAAAAAGTAGAAGAATGTGTAAGACATTTTATACCAAGCTTGCAAATGCTGGCAACAAATCCATATATTACTTGGTTACTACTGAAATAGCCCCCAACTTCAAAGAAGTTGCCTAGAAGTAAAATTTACACTACAACATACACATGCTATCAGATATTTCCAAACTGACAGACAAAATTTTGTAACTGAGAACTTCTAAAGAAGCTATTAAGTTTACCTGACAAAGGAAACTTTGCACTAAAATGCATTTAAAAAATCCATTCAACATGGGCTCATTCAGTTTTACAGAGTTCACCTCCAAAAACATTAATATGCTAAACCCTACAGTAGTACAAACAGTAATGTATTTGTACACAAGTGTGAATGGAAGAAATTTCACATGGAAATCCTGTATAACCAAGGTAGTACTTCCACAGCACATGAAAGCTTCCAGTTTTACTCAAACTCAGGATTTTTTTATCCTTTACAGAACCAACCTTATCCCTGTAATTTCTACATGCTTTTATTAAGATGTCTTTCTCTCTGTTTCCAGTAAAGCTCACACTACTGAGCTGAGAGCAAAAGATGATCATTTGCAACAGCACCCAACATGGGGAGAGAGAAGCAGACTATGGAGGGCACAAGGAAGCAAGAATGATCACAGACACAGTAACACATGGTGAATAAAACTGTACAAGTGCTGTAGAGGAGAAAACACTGAAGAAAGTATTCATGTGACAAAGTGGGGAGTCAAAAAAAAGGGAAGGGACTTGAAAAGCGAATTACAGTTTTCTCAACTTCAAGTTGGCTAGACAAGCTAAACACATTTGCATACTTGATATATATTCATGCACTAAAATCTCTTACTTATTACTCAAGAGACAACAGAAATCTGTTTGCTTAAAAAGTGTATAAAGGTCAAGATAACTGTGCAGAAACTGCACTTCAGAAGTGCAATCTTTTTGAGAGAGAATAATTTCTCAGATAAATTTTTTAAATCAAGGGTAACCTTTTGAAATAGAACAGCTTTAAAGGGAATATACTTTGTAAAGATAATAGCAAGCCTTTAAAATCAGTTCCTGACCCTCTGCCTAACAAGGATGTTTCTCCTACACCACAGTAGACGATAGTGCAAAATACATTTTATTCACATATTTGTAAACATGCAGAATGCAAGCAACATCACGAAGGATATGGGATTAAAAAAATTCCAAATGGCAGTAAAACAGAAATGCATCAATAGAGGCAAACATCCTTACTTTAAGCTGAGGAAAACTTGGACTTTTAATCTCAATTGCTAGCAGCCCTACAAGCATTTGTCATACAGGTCAGTTGTGTCTAGGACAACTTAAAACAACAGGTAAACTGATTAGGTTTAGAATAATTTATTTAAAGTATTAAAGATACATAAGAGAACAGCAGAATGAAAATTAGACGAGTCAGGATAAAAGGAAATGAGTCTGCAATCAAGGCAGAAGCACAAAAGAAATTGAGAAGGTTGCATCATAAAGAAGCAAAGACACCCAGTGATGCATGCCCAAGATGTTTTCAAATCTCATGGTGGTGGCTGTAATATTTGGAGGGGAGAACAAATTCCTCCTGCACAACCATTTCTAGGTGAGTGTTGTGTCTGCTTACATTCCCTTCAATGCCCCAGTATTCTTTGGCACAATTCTGCTCATTCATCTCCTACCTGTTTCAAACTCTTTCCTTTGATAACCTTTATTTGATTAAAAATCTATTTGCAATTCTGTTTGTTACTCTGATATAACTGTTCAGTAAATTGCAATACTGCAATTAGGACTGAGGATGTTTCACATATTACAGTGTAAACTAATGGTCAAAAGAACTTGCACATAAATTTTCTAGTGTATATGGATTTTCCTGTAGACTTTTTAAAAACAGACAAAACAATTCTTCTTATTTCCTTCTTCCTGAAATTTTTTTACCATCCCAGATTAGAGAACATTATTGTAAACTACAGGATGTTGACTGGTAAACAGAAGAGAGCCAATTAAAAGTTTACTGTACCAAATTCAACTAGCAAGTTATAAGAAAATAATTAAGAAACCTATGCAAAAATTCTGTAGCAAGATCTTGAGAAGTAAAGTACCTGTAGTAAGAGTGAACAACATGTCAAGGAAAAAAGTCACTTCAGAAAAGCAGGGAGAGGGAGATTAGGGATTTATCTTCACAGTAATGCCAGGAGATTAGTTGAAAAGATAAAAGAATTAGCTTTCAATGTGAACCACAGGATGATAAGGTATGCATTATATTGGACATGGTAAGGACATGAATGCAGCTGGATAAATGATCTGAAGGTGTTTAAAACAGCTTAGAGTAAAAAGAGAATAATGTTGTGATAAAGTCTAAACCGTGAACAGAGAGGATAATTATTGCATTGTAACTCTCAGGAGCCACTGAAAGTCTTATGTGAAGCACTACAGGGGAAGAAGGCATGGGAATCTTTGCCTCCAGGTCAAGCCAAAAGGCTTTAATTTAAAATGCCCTTTACTCTGCAATACGGAGACATTTGCAGAAAAAAGAAATCATTTTTTATATATATGACAGTGCTGCAGTTCTTTAAAATGTAGAGTGAGGGGTTGGGGAGATGGGGAATTGGTTTTGCAATCATGACAATTATGGCTCAACATACCTCAAAGACAGACATGAAAATATTTCTGAACTCTTCAGATTTTAAAGGCATAAACACTTCCTCAGTAGTGATAACTTATATGCAAAGAGACAACATTCCACTAATTGCTGCTGGCAGAAAAAGCACGCTCATATACAGAGGGGTACCTGTAACTTGGCAATGTAATATCCAGCAGAAGCATAAATACTGAACGCCACAAAGGTCTGTGCTATTAAAATGTAATTTAGTAAGGTAGGTCATATAGTCTTACAGCAGCATGACAGCAAAACTACCATCAAGACAAAAGTTTCATTTTAAATCCTGTCTTTTTACAACTGTCCAAGACAATAGCTTGCTTGGTTTCAACACCAGATGAAAGCTGGATTTAGAAAGATTAAAAGCCAGATGTCTTTTGTTCTATTTTACAGAAACTCAACTTAAAATTGTTCTGCTAAATGTAAAGTTGTCCAGGTATGCTTAATGAAACATATAAGCTGCAAGTTACACAGTACGTTTGGGAGACCCAATTTATTTAAAAGGAACTAAAAAATAATTTTATTCATCACCATCTTTTATATTTGGGTTATGAACTTAAAATTTAAGATGTACATACAAAGAACAGTAAGGAAAATGCTACTGGGTCAGTCTATGCTTTCTTGAGGTTGCTCTGAACAGATCACCCCTTCCCATTACCTCAAAATTCCCCAGTGAAGAAGTTGCACTTTGTATTAAGAAAAAAACCTAGGAGTACAGAACTTTTCTCATCTGGAAAGCTATTTAAAAACACAAGAACATCAGAGATACCTTTTTTGTTTTGTTTTGGGTTTTTTGGTTGTTGCTATTATTATTTATTTCTAAATGGATCTTTCTTCTCAGTAGTTAAAGTTCTATCTACCAGCTGCTGTTATCTTGTGTACAAAGTACGTTGTGTTCTGCTCTTCTTGGCACTGCCTATTCAAGCATGCTGGCCAAAGTACTGGAAGCAGAGTCAAAAATTCCATTCACCTCTTGCCCAGCAGATGCTTTTCCGCCTGTATTGTGACTTTTGACACAACCATTGCAGTCAACAAAGGTGTGAGGGATTGTTAAAACATACTCTGAATGCTGCATAGTGAGATTTTAGGTTGACTTGGCATCTCTCATCCATTCCAATTCCAGCAATAATTGCTCAAAGAGGGGCAAGTAGCTATGTAGGTATTTATTATTTACAGTGTGCCATAAATGCAGTACATATGATACTTGGTGCACCAGTACTATTAAAAAGCAACAGCATTCTTCATGATGCAGCACAAGAATGGGTAAGAAAGATCTTCTATAAACAGACTTTTAACAGTCCTTGAGTGGTGAACAATACAAGGGAAATAGAAAGCAGTAGGTGTAACAGAGACCACCCACTGACCATAAATTTATCCAAAAACTCAACCATAGAAGCATAAGTAGCAACGTAATGTTTAAAGCAATACTGCAAGGATAACTACAGTGAAACGTACAAGTTGTTCTCAAAAAGGACAACTTTGCATTTTGGCTCTTATTTTAGGAGAAGGAAGTATGAAAATCAGTTTAAATTCTAGGGATTAGAGGCAGCTTTCCTAGGGAAAGAATCAGGCTTGTATTCTGCTACCTGCTGAGGAGCCTTTATCTCGCTGTTTGCACATATTCTGGGTATCTGTATGATAAACCATGCCCAGCAGCTGCTGACACTGCACAGCATCTGAAGAACAAAGACTGCACACCAATGTCTCAATGGCCACACAGTCCCATCACTAACACACAACAGACCTGGCTGCGGCTGCTACCCAGAAGAGACCTAAAACTGACTTATTGCAAAGGAACATAGAAACTTTTGAGCAGTGTGTACTGCTTTTATACCCCCTCTGCTCCCAGCATCTCATCAGTTTCTCAGTTTCATGAGTTCTAAATTTTTTTTCTTGTATTAAAGAAACTGTGCAGCCAAGTGTACAGTCATTTCAGTTAAATCTAATCAGGTGAATGCATAACTCTTGGATTTATGTTATTTGATAGTAGCAGTGTCCAAAATTACATTTCAGTAAATTTCATTTCACAAAAACTTCACTGTGGAAAGAAAATATCAATTCAACTTAAACCAACTTTTCTCTTAGTTCAATGTTTGTACGGAAAAATAATTAAGCAGTCCACTTAGAAAGGCATAATCTGTTCATGAGCATGCAGGTATCAGTTTTATCTTATGAGAATTTTTCCATGTTCCAGTTGCTTCATTCCTTATTACATGCTGCAAAAGGCAGTAATAATTTTTATAGCCAAATATCTCTTCATAAGATACCAGGTGGCTTTCAATATTTACTATTTAAGTCATGCATGAAATTTAAACATTACAAAAAATGACTTACCCGTTGACACTCCTGAAATATGCACATTTTCAGAATGTTCTGCAAGAGCACCATTTCCTAAAATTAAACATAATGAATAAGCTAATTTCCAAGATAAAATTTGTAAAAATTCTTCAGATACCTTTTTACAGAACAGAATGAACAAACTTGAAGTTCTTTTAATTAATATTAAACATGAAAGGTCCAACATAAGTTTTGTCATAAATTAAAGAGAAAAACTAGAGAGAAAGTTACCATACAATAAAAAATGCCCCCACCCAAGCATTGTTAGTTTACTAGGAACAATTAGATGTACTAGAAAGTTAAGGAAAAAGCAGAGACTGATACTGTAATTTTTGAGAAACCTTATGCATGTCAGATGGTAGACTTTGTATTTTGCATCAAGTGCTATTTTATTTTTAAGTAAGGTCTCTTTCAATGCACCTTCCTCATCTCCTTCTAGAGCAAGATTTGCTGGTAAATCCTATGCAAATAAGACATCCAGGGGACTATACCCATCTATTTCAGAAAAACTGCAGCCTACACCCTTTGTCCAGAAAGACAGTTCAGATACAGCAGGGAACCAGCTACCTTTGACAGTAACTCCCCCCCAGTGTTCATTAAAACAAAGTAGACTTGCAAACAAGAACAAGACCCATGTGGTCATCAAGAGTAAGAGACTAAAAAAAGTTATCCCTCCAAACACCATCCTACTTTGTACTCTCCAAAGTAAAAGAAGCCTGGTAAAGCCAACATATTTGCTGGCAGGTGGCAGTCCTTGTACAGGATGTGACACATCAAATTGTATTTGTGTGCATTTCTCCCCTCCTTTATTCATTATCTTTTCTTTTAAGCTTTACAACAAATTTTTAGTAAAATCTTCCAGAAATTTTAGGAGGAAACAGCTACTTTGATATATAAGTTCCTTTGAACACAGGCAGTGAATCTACAATGTATAATACTTCACTAAGCAAAAAACCCACAACTCTTAATCCTTTAAAGTTTTGTAGTATTTAACATTTGCCATGTCACACAGATTTTCATGCATGTGATAACAGTTGTTCTACCAGCACTGCAATGTCAGTGTACTATGTCTGGGAACAAGAACCTTAAATATATGAAGAAAACACAAATTCCTTTTATACCAATTTAAAGACTGTTACATGTTGACCAAGAACAGAGCATACCTCGGTGCTCCTCTGGTAGAATGATTATACACAGGATGTTTAAGAAATTGCTCCCAGGGTTGACACCAAATACAGAGAACCGTAATTTTTAGCTTCTTAGAGACACAATACAGAGAGAAACCTGATGATCATAATTTGTAGAAAAATAGTAAGTTTAATTTTTTTAGTTTTAAAAACTAAATTCCTTGGTTCTTCAAAGTGGCATGTTTCCCACTCCATTTTCAAAGTACTAATTTCACTGCATATATTTACATACCAAATTGCTTTGTCTCAGTTGTTAAAAAAATTCCACACTGCAACAATTCTCCTCAATGTTCAAAACACTGAAGTATTTTTAAAACAAATGCTATTTCAAATACTGTGTTGGTGAGCAACTATTTTTCAATTAAACTATTTTCAAAGTAAAATATACATCTAAGTTTTAAAAAACTGTTGTCCAAATAATTTCTCTGCTTTGCGTATCACTGACATGCCAAAGGATGTTGCCACTCTAATTTTGTGTGTACAGTAACACATAGCTCTCAATTTACAAAATAAACATCTTTGCTGGAAAATGATTTTACTTGGAACTAATTCCACAGAAGCATATTTCTGATTGTTTTGTTTTCCATTATTTCCATCAGCATAAAGAAAACATTAACACATTTCAGAACCTCTTGTCTAACATAAAAATAACTTGCTGACATTTCATCTTTCAAGTACACCAGGGATTATTCACCTTTTTACTTGTAAAAAGGGGCATTAACACATACAGTTATATCTGCAGTTGTTATTGAACACTGAAAATGAGCATCATGACAAGAAAGAAGGAACTCACAAACATCTAGAAATATGAATAACCCAGAAGTAATTACATTAAAGACAGTCAGTATTTGAGCACATCATTGATGCTCCCAGAATCTGAATTCCTGACAAACTGCCTGTATGCAAAGACCAGTAAAACAAAAACCTCAGAATACTAACGAAATCAGTTCTGATAAAAATACAATGAAACATGAAAAGACTGACATAACGCTGACGTGATGGAAAACAAAACAAAGTATATATGTATCAAAGACTGACAAAAACTATAAATCATTAATAATGAGAAGCATACTAAAATGGGAACTTGTGTCAAAATCCTCTATGAGTTGACTCAGAATTAATGGGTTAAGAAAACTTAAATCTCCCAAATGTTCAAAGGAAGAATTTAATCTTGAATACCTAAAGAGAGAACACTTGAATATTTTCCATCTAAATATGCTTTACAATCGAACAATTAATCTCTTGAGATAAAGAGTTGTCATATTTATTGTCAAACTAACTTCAATGATTAGTCAGAAGTGGCACTAATGTGTGATGCTGAAGCTTAAACTCAGATCCAAGTACTACAGTATCAAAATAAGGTCTTTGGTCTTTTTACAAAAAATAAACTCCCACTAAACTTTCATTACATTAAAGATGAGGAATCTCTCAGATTATTACTTCCTCTTTATTTGAAAACTATCATTGAAACAGTGTGTTCATATGCCATTTAAATGTTACTAACTGCTGACAACTTTATGAAATTTTTAGGCGGTGATCCTTGTATGAGCTCAACAAATAATCACATGGTTCCTTTTAAAGTTAGCCTTCTAGAAGACCAATATATCATGTAACAGATCAGTACCTTCCATTAAGACATGGGAACGAAATTCCTGTTAATCTATTTAACACAGCAGAATATGAAAATGTAAAATAAAATTTCTTAGGTCACCACGAAGTTTTTATATTTCTTTATGTCCTAAAGAAATATTTGCTATTTATGCCCATTTCAACCTGAAGTTTTAAACTGAAGCAGTTGTCACCTAACAAAACTCAGCACTAGGTTGGTCCATATCAGTTACAGGAGTCTTGACAGCACACAACACTGGAAGCTACACACCAAAAAGATCCTGCCTTCTGTGCTGCCTGTGAAAAACTAGGATTGTTTTCTTTAAAACCAACATCTTCCATCACTTATGTAACCAGGACTATATCCACTTTCTTCACATCCTTTTATAAACACTTAGTACAAATACAAAGCAGAAATATATGTCAACTTTAGCCCTGCAGCTTAAGATATGGTCAGCAACTGCATGTAAGTTAGAAAATTCAAATGGACAAAGATCAAGATAAAATCAAGCATTTAATATACTTTTTCTAAACAAAACAAAATAAATTCATAAACAGAATATGAAATTTTAAACTACTGGTAGCCTATAGGTTAAGGAAAAGTGCTTTTAATGGCTTTCTACTGAGGTGCACATGAGTTTGTTGCCACCATACATGGTAATATCTCTAAATACTGCTTGACTGCAATACAAAAAAACACACCCAACCTGTAACTAAATGAGTTGGACTCTTGATAGAATGTTTTACAGCATGGAACAACCTCCAACATTTGAGGTACCTTTCTGTCTTCAACAAATTTAAAAATCTCCCAAATGTTCAAAGGAAGAATGGCTGTGTTCAAAGTTGTTCACCCATTCTTATAGATGTATCCATAAAATTTTATTTTACTTTCACAGCACAAAGCCAGACCTTTTGACCTCCACCACTTTTTTCTGGTCCACTCAAATCCTCTGGGCTGTAATGCCACCTCATCTAAGGAGCAGGCAGAGACAGACCAGTAGTTTCACAGACACTTGAATTAATTCCTTTTGATTCATGTCTCACAGCTGACTGACCACAGAAGCAAGCAAGATTACACTAGGTCTGCCTTCACATTTTCTAGCAGTTGGGGAATTTCTCCCCTATAAATCCATATGAAACTATGGGAAACATCTCATACCCCACCCAGAAAATCCTGGCACTGTCTAAACATCAGTTCCCAATATCCTGGTCCAAGACTCCTACATGTAATCGGGAGAGGTGAACAGAACTATGCAGCAGGTAACACCCATAGCCTTGGAAGGTATTTGATTCACTAACTACTTCTGAGTTTCATCAGAGGTAGGAGATTAAATACAGGCCTGGGGAGCGGGCTGGCAACAAAGAAAATGTGGCAGCAGCAAACACTTCAATTAAAGAGCAAAGGAAAAGAATGCTTTCACACTAGAAAAACATGACATGTTTGGAAAAATCACCTGCCAAGTTCTATATATTTGAAACCCAGATAGTAGCAGTGATGCTGAGCCTCACTCTGGAGGCTAACCACAATGCAGCAGCCTTCATTTTAAGGTGTTACACCCCTACATCCATCTTTCCCCACAGCCTATGCAGCACAGCTCTCTCAAAATGGGAAGAGTATCAGACTCAAAGGATTATGTGCATGTATCTACAGATCATAAAACTAAGCCAATGGTCCTGATATGAGCTACTCCTTTGATTTGTACCCAAATTCATGCATTTACAAAACCATAGGCAAACAGACCCCCACTAACCTCCACCCTCCTATAGTTAAGTGTTCCTTAAAGTTTACCTAAATGCTGATATATTTGAGACAGTAAATACTGACTCTTAAATGAAGCAGTTTTGATTCCAGATTGACTAAAATTAGTAATACTAATATAATATACTGAAATGATAAATAGTGAAAAAGCACACAAAAAGATCGGGTACATGCAACTTTGTCCACTGTGATTGTAAAATCAAACTCTGTAACTTCAGTTTGAAATAACATCATGTACCTTGAGACTGAATTAAATCCAGATGGTGTTTTACAGAAAAATTGATTGTTGAAATGAAAAAATTAAAAGAAAAAAAAATCATAGTAGCAAAGGCTATTTAAGTCACCTTTATTTCTGCTGTTACACTAAGTAGTTACTGTTCACAAAGAAAAATCACATACACCTATCTCTGTTGAAGCTAAATTCTTCTGTATCAAGATTAAGCCCGTGCCATTATCCTCAACAGCCAAATTACAACCCCCTATAAATAGAGCTGTACAAATTGAAGAAGTGCTGTAACTGAACAGCTATAAAGAGAGAGCTTTTTCTAAACTACCTTGAGTTAAAAGGTACAGTGGTACCTTTTAATGAATGCTACATAAGCAGTCTGGACAGGGCATTTTTCTTGAATCACAATTATCAAGGGCAAGAGATCAACAACAGTTCCTGTATATTATGTGTTCCTAAACACCCCTTATCATAATATGTGTTCAACTTGCTTTACTTTAGACAACGTATTTCACGACCAAACATCCTTTCTTCATCCTACCCCAAAATTTCTTCTCACCCTGTACCTTACAAAACTGCCCCTTGTCCTGAAGTTACCCTGCATTATTCTTCACTAAGTTTTGCTTCTAATTGACCAAAATAAGGTTACTATATGCTTTCAAGAACAAACTGGTGCTGCCTCCCATATCACCTCCCTAAAAAACCAATTAGCAATGGTACTTTGACTACTGAGTACAAAAAATAAAAATAACCTTCTTCATCTACAGATACAGGAGCTGGAAAATCCATGATGCCTTCTTGGAATGACCCTTTTTGATGGCACATTTTATGACAGTCCCAGCCAGTGGCCCATTTCCTGCAAACACCTAAGCACAGCTGAGCAGAAACAGAAACAAGCTTCCACTGAAGATGCTGTGTGTCCTGCTGAACCACAGTCAGGCTCCTCTGCCAAGCCTGTGGGAGAAAAGTGGCAAAGGCCACTGCCTGCCTACCACGCCTAAGGCTAATCCATGGTTATGATGTTACAGCTCAGAGCACAGCATGTAGAAGACCAACAGAAAAACAAGTACTACTACTCTTCAGATAAACTAGATGATCTATAAAGGTTCCTTCCAACACAAACCATTCTATGATAAAAGCCTTAGTTCAGTATGTAACCCAAAATACTTTATTGAATTACTTACTCGTGGGCCACCTGCATTAAATGAGCCAAAAAAAAAATCAGTTAGGAGCCTTCTGAGTCTTTTGACCCATCATTTACAACCTCATCTCTTGAACACTTTCCTTATATTTGTTAAACTAATGTGCATTTAGAATAAAATGCACCAGCTGAAGGAATTTAAAGCTGTATCCACAGCCAAAAGCTACACATGCATAGGTATATGGCCATACTGCTACCAAGCTCTCCTGCACTACAGAAGGATCAGTATTCAGTATACTGAAAGTACCAAATGAAAGAAATACTTTCTGTAATCTCAGATGGACATGAGCATGCAAAAAGGACTAGATGTGTTTTTCCCTCATTTATAACTCAGAGTCTCTAAAATTAAGGTTTCTCCTGTAGTTTCTTTTCTATCTGTGCACCATGTGTTCTCCAACCACTGCTAAATCGAACTACAGAAATTCAAATTTTCTCTTCCTGAGAAGACAGGAAGAGCCGCATGTGCACTTCAAATTACATGAGCGAAGGAACTGAAAGTGAAGCAAACAGTGGAGAAAAAGGGAAAAAAAAAACCAAACCAGTCTAATAGTTTGAAACTTATCCCCCCCCCAGAACAGTCTGTGAAATATGGAGTTATTGCTACCAGGAAATGCTTCAAACTAAGGTGGAGCACAGCTCAGAACATACAGTCCACTGCAGTCAGGCAACTATTTGTAATATCTCCATATCCAGTAAAAACGCAAATTAGCAGTATCATTCCCAAATTTCTACAATACCCATCCAAGCTTTTACAGGTAGCACCATTTTACTATTTTCTGCCTTCTGACAGTTTAGTTTCCAATCACTACATCCCTTCTACTAGAGATATGCATGAAATAAAATTAGCTTGTGCACCAATATGTATTTGGATCAACTACTTGGAATAAGATTCACAAATCACAGTAATCTCATATTTTCCTGTCTTCACTGACTTTTTACATAATGTATTGCACTTTGACCACTAGTTTTTGTCCTACACCAGCTGCTCCTTACTTCCTTGACAAAGGGCAACATGCAACTCATGACAGAAAGCAATTTAAAAAGTATCATGAGAAGGGGTGATACTGAAGGGATGATACTTTTAGGAATTAACTGATCAATAATCTCCAGTGTAGCTGAAGAATCTCTAGAAGAGTTATTGACAAATTTTATATTATATATTTTTAAATCAACAGTTTGGCATTAACTAGTTAGGTTTACTTTTTTTTTCCATATTTCCTTAGGGTTAAGTACTGGAGTTACCAGAATTTCAGGTGATCATTTGTAAATCAGATTTCAAATGTGCAGCAAGATGCCAAGTATCCTTTATGTGAGGAATGGATTAAACAACCATTTATTTTAATATAAAATTACACATGCAAGACACAACAGAAACACTGCCATATAGGCATCAGTCAGGATTTTCTACTGAAGGCATGCAAGGCAACAGTGATAACCTTTATTGCACCTTCCAGTAACAGAAGAACACTTGCTACAAAGAGGATACAGTTAATATATCTAAAATTTCAAAGAGTGAAAGCCAGTGCTCAGACAAAATGAGAAAGTGTTGTATATGCAAACACTACAGTGGCATAGGTAATTTCTCTAAATAAGAATAAAAATTACTATCAGATGAAACTATACTGAAACAGTGGCTTATTTAAATGTTTAACAATACACAATCCAGAAATAAGCACATAAAATTTCAATGTAAAAGCAGATAAAGCACAGAATTTGCTTACAATACTCAATGCTATTATTTTACGTGATGGCACCATTTTCATTTTAGACCAACTGTCATGTAACTTTATTCAGTAAACTAAGACAAAACTTAAAGGATCAATTCTGCAATTGAATAATTTTATGTGGGTTTTAGACTTTTTTTTTACCTTTTGCAACAACCAATATCCACCATTTCGTGCTTAGACAATTATTCTTGGGTATAAAATAATGGGAATGGTGCTGCTGAAAGTCTGCACTGTACATTCAAAACTTGTCTAACAGTGTCTTCTATTAATCACTCTCTCACATTGTCCTTTCTTTTTCTCAGAGGAACTTTTTGTATAACATGTAGTTGCATGACACTTTTGAAAAACAGGTCTTTATTCATTTCTTGGTGAATAAAACAGTCATGAAGCTTCCAAAACTGCATTTGCTCTAAAAAGCCTAAGCTCAAAAGTTATTCAGCGCTTGAATGAACATCACACCTACTTTTATTGCCATAAGTAGGGCCACAAAGGTGATCAGAGGGCTGGAGCACCTCTCCTATGAGGAAAGGCTGAGTGAGAGCTGTGGTTATTCAGCTGTGGTTACTTCAGTGCCTAAAGTGGGCCTATAGGAGAGCTGGAGAGGGCCTGTAGTGACAGGACAAGGGGTAATGACTACATCAAAAGAGAGCAGGTTTAGTTTGGATACCAGGAGGAAATTCTTTGCTGTGAGGCTGGTGAAGAACAGAGATGTTTTCTGCCCTTAAAAATGCCCCATCCCTGGAAGTGTTCAGGGTCATGTTGGACGGGGCTTAGAGCAACCTGGTCTAGTGGAAAGTCTCCTGCCTACAGTAGGTGAAACAGATGGTCCTTTAATAGCACAGGCCATTCTATAATGATATAATTTATAACACTGAATTAAAAATCTCCAAAGACAAATGTCCTCCTACTTTTACGTTTCTTAGCATTGTAATTACCTCCAAACTTAAAAAAAAGTCTGCATTCTTTCTTCAAAAATTGACTATTACAATCCATACTCTAAAAATCTAAGTTTGCTACATCAGTAAATGCTTTGAATTTACAAATTACAAATCTATTAGCTTCTCTACCAAAACATAATACATTCTTTATTCCTGATAGTTTTATAGCATGAACATGGGATCTGTCTACATTAGTATTTTGTTTCTGGTAAGGACATGTTTCTGAATGTCCTGATCTCCTCCACTCCCTGTGCTTTCATGCACATTACACTGGGGCCTTGGAATCAGTAAACTGGATTTCTTTTAGAGAATATGCTCCTACTTGTAATGGATACTGAGGTTTCTGGGCCACATTAGACCTAGTTCAAGAAAAACCCTTTAGAAACGTATATAGCACAAACTTGTGTCTTCAGCATAACTTGTTTTGCTCCACGAATCCCCTTTTGCCAGGCTGTGGGATGTACCAACACACACCCAAGCATGTCCTCTACTCACCACAGCTCCAGCGCTGCCAGGGAGGCTCCACCTCAATTTCAGGAATAAGCTCAGCCTCTGCAGCCATTCAGTGTAAACTACACAAGTTCTCATTCTGGATTCACTAGGCACTGCATACGTTATTCACCAATATTACACCAGTTGTGAATGCCATTGCAACACACATAAGAAATTGTATAAAATTCCCTGTCATCTGAGATGTTAGCATAATACAAATTTCACATACATGCTGCCATCCAGATGAGGCTTGAGTCTCAAAACAGAGCCCAAAGCACCATCAGGAAACATCAAGCAAACGTTTCGAAGATGCTGCAGTGTACAAATGATTCACATTCTTGTGCCTAAGTCACTTTCCACTCTTCTTTGTATTTTGAGTCTGCTACCATTAAAATACATAATTTTAAAGTAGCAGCTAAACTGATTTGACTGAGGGATTTTTGTGTGAAAGTTTCAGAACAAAAAAAAAAACAAACAAAGAAAACAGTTAAAGCTTCTCAGTTGTTGTTTTAAAAGGCAGGGAAAGAAAAGAACCTGACATTATTTTTTATTCTCAGTCAAAAATTCCACAAACTATTTATAGACAGCTCTAATATACTTGGCAGCAAGCAGTGGAAATTGGAAATCTAGCAGAGACACTGGCTCAGCTTCAACAAGATTCCTGATTTAAAGTACATAAGTAGTTCTATTCATGTCACACCCTACCCTACTTCTGCCCTGCCAGGTATAAGGGAGGTTACCTGACTGACTGCTGCCTGAAGGTTGTACATCTTCTCAGGCAATCTAACTTTGCATTAGACAGAGTAGAAAAAAAAAAAACAGATTACTAAACCAAAATCAAGCAATTCAAACAGTGAATTCAGTCACCTAAATTACAACTAAATCTCAATAAAAAAGTGAGGATATCAGAGGAAAAGAGAGTAAATCCAAACTAGCAGGGTAAGCAAGAGAGACCATACTGCCTATGCCCGTCCTTAAATGAGCTATGTCCATTATGAGGGTTAGAAGCCTATTCTTAGCTGATTAGACCCTATCACTAATTTGAATCTAACACTTTGCCCTCCTATTTGGAAACTTCCACTGCTATATTACTTAAAAAACTAGAAAAAACCCAAGTTTCTAGCTATTTTAAACAGCTATTTAAAGTATTAAAACACAGTTATGAAAGAACTGCTTAGCCCATTTGTACATGTTCAATGGCTATAGCTATCCTTTTCTTAAACCCCATTTCAGAATTTAAACTACGTCACATTTGAGAAGTGCCAGACTAGGGGAAAATTTTGATGTGTGGGCTGCACAGTGCTTATACAGTAGAGGGAAGAGCAATGCAAATTTGATTCATACTCTTCACATGCTTCGTACTTTTGCCTACTGGTTTCTTTAAATTACGGCTGCAGTAAAAAAAATTGGTTTTGTTTTTACATCATGCTAAATTATTTCTTATCTTGATTCTTTGTAAGTACAGAACAAATGCTTGCAGACAACAATCTATGTAGAGCTAGTGTATTGTATTTTAAAAAATTAAAATCAAAACCCCATAACCATATACAAACAAAAAGAAGATTTCACTACTCTGTCACAAGTTAAATGCTAACAGCAGGACTTCATCAGGTCCTATATTCTTAAAATAAAATACTGCTGGTTTAACTCTTTTCCTCTCACAATTCGGGCCTGTGCCATCATGAAAAAATGCTAACAAAAGAAATTAAATCATTATTAACTGCAACTGCAATCAATAGTAACTGCAACCATCAAAAACTTATAAGGTTGAAAATATAATCTCCTATTACTCCATGAATCTCTACCAGGAACCCACAAAACATTGAAGCTTCTGGTTCCAGACTACAGTATGACTCAGATTTAAAACTGATTTTTTTTTTCCAAAAAAGACTGAACTAGTGTAGGAGTACTTGATATTGTAGGGTGGGGGAGAATCACAAGGGTTTTTGCAAAGAAGGAAAACACTGCTCTACTGCTGCACATTTACTAGTGAGCCTACATGTCATGCGCCAAAAAAAAAAAAGGCCTAAGATACCTCTAGAGAATAATGGTTTCAATATCCAGAATTAACTGGATTAATAAAATAAAGTTACAACATCAATTTATTTCAAGCCTTTATTCAGCAGAAGGTCTAAGATGTCACAATCCAGACACAGATCAAGGAGAAAATGTCATAGTTCTGATAGAAGCAAAAATAGGGGATTGAGAAATCAAACCATAATTTCCAGATCTGCTATATTCTTTTTGGAACATTGGCCTGAGCAAACCAGGGAATACTGGAATCAGTGGTATAGCACTGCTGAGCTTTAACTCCACCTTTATGACAGTAACAATAAGTTAGAATTAACTGCAACACATCCCAGCTGAACTCACTGTAGTGACATAAGTGACTTGAAAGCAAGCAATTTACCAGGAAGGGCAATGAAGCAACAGTATATTTACAGCACATTTTGCACATATATCAAATATAAAAATCATAAAAACACTGCATGTTTACTGCATCTAAGAAAAATATCCTCATTAGAAAGATAAAACTGTTTTCTTTCCTTCTTGCTATCATTACTAGAAATAGAACTTTGATTTTGACAACTTTTTATACTTTTTAATGTGTTTTGTTTTCTTACTGATAGAATTAAAAAGCACTGTAAAGTTCCCAAGAAAACTCGTTTCCTTTAACGTATGAAAAAGTTCACTGAAATCACAGACCTTGCAAAGACTTGTGCAGACTTGCTTATGCATAGTCTGGTACCTGGAGTTTTTAGACCCTACGCACCTATTCACACTGAAACTGAACTTAAACCAAATGTCACGCTGTCTGCCCAGCTACCTTCCAGTAACACAAGACATACTCTTGGTCTCTTGTTAATGCTTCACTGAACTAATTAAAGTGTAGAAGTAACATTGCACAGTGTAACCCGGCACCCATTGTGCACCCAGTGTGAAAAAGCACAACCAAAGGGGGAAAGAGCTTCTAAGGCAATGCACCTTTTTTGCCTGTCCCTTCAACATGTGTGAAACAATATTTTTGTTAGTCGCATGCAAACAACCTTGTGCAAAATAATTTCATTATTTATTACAAGCTATTTGATCTACTCTAGTTACAGCAGACAGAAGTGGAGATGTCACCGAGTTTAAAGGCAACCACAGGAGCTTCTGTTCTCGCTACAGAAAAGCCATTGAACTGACACAGTTCTTGCTCTAACGATGTCAGCTGGGAAATTTCAATTGCTACGATAGGAAAGGTTATTAATTAGCTACACTAACTTTCTAGAGTTGTCTAAACAGTGCTGCTTATTAAATATCCTCAGGACTCAGGAAGAATAAGAGATGAACTTGCTACAACCTGATGGTCATAACATACTGCATTCCTCAAAACATACTGTGAATCGCAACAAGTAAAAAAAGACAAGACATTAACAGAAGATAGATGGCCTGCAAGACATCATTTTACCCACATCAGTAGCTTCTTTAAGTAAGAATCAGATCTTGAAATTGCTAAAGCATACTCCTAACATTAACATGTGTGCACATACTTAAATGGGTACACTCAGCACCCATGAAAGAATTCTGTGCAGGGCACCCTTGATATTTTTAGGTTCTTTTGTTCAAATAGACTTGATCCACCAAAGCAAACATGATAAGGGAAATAGCCAATAAAATTTATGATTTAGTAAAAATTATTTTGTCTCCAGTGTTTTATGCAAGATCTATATTCTTGTTTGAGAAAACTCCACTACAGCTACTGCATTAATTCAAGTAATTGATTCCAAATAGGAAAGTCCTGAGAGCCTCATGGATAATTTTTTAAAAGTCTAGAAACTGTCTATATGTATTCAAAAAAAGTTAAAACCAATAGACAAGTAGATGCATATCACTGAGACCCAAATTCTCTCCCTCTCATTGAAAAGATCTTTTCCTTTCTTCCTCCTTCCCTTCCACGCTATTTGCTATAAATCCTGTGATTTTTGTCCTGCAAGAATAATGCTGGTGCTGTACATCACACATGAGCATGAGTACACTTGTTTTATTTCAAACACCATGGAGTATCTTAGAAATAAATTTTCAAAATAAATTTGTGATAAATTTGGAGTCTTCTTTACTTGGCTCATGATACAGTAACATATCACTGCATGGCTATTTTTCCTGTAACAGTACAGGAATAATATACAGGAATAATAAATAAACTTTTCTCATTATTATAGTTTTATTGTGTCAGGAACTGCACAAACAAGAAAAACAACTCTTGCTCCACAGAACTCATTGCTTTGTAAAAACTGGAAATCTCAACCCACCACGTTCCAAAACATAATCAAATGGCTGTGCTTTACAGGAAGCACAGCAGAGATAGGTGGGGTTAAAGAAAGCACATATGATGACTTTGTGTTTCCCATGGACAGAACTACCCAGGTAGTGGGAAGCACAAAGGAAAGAATGACTAGCCTTGAGTAATGTTCATAAGTGATAAAGCTATCAGGACTAAAGAAATACAGAACAACAGCAGAATAAAACCAAGTGAAACAGAATTGACACACAGATATCCTGTACTAACAACTATCCCCTCATTGTGCTTCACCTTCCTGCTTTCCCCCAAGTCACTGAGAGAAAAGTACAAAATTCTGAGCACCAAAGGGAAAGGCTTGTCCCTTTCATGAAACATTTGGAAATCCTGAATTACACTGATTGTCCTGGAGGTAGTAACAGAGACAAGAGAAATTACGTGAAAACACTTTTAATACAGTAATTCTAAGATAAGCACAGTTAACGTTACCACCTTTATACGCACTAGAAACAAGTGCACTTCTGACAGCCAGAATACTGTTTCTCTTATTGCACAGGACTGTAGGGTACTACAGCCTCTTGCCATGGGGGTTCCCAGTAGTTAGAAAAGATAATCTTCTATTATCAGTGACTACAAACATGAGTGTTGGATAGTACTATGACTCCACAACTGCAAAAAAAAGAAAAATAAAATCCTGTAATCCAGAAATCAAAATTTCTGTAGAGCTAGATAAGCATCTGACAAGATAGACAGTTTAGGCAGCTGCAGTTCAGTAGAGTACAGCTCAACTTCAAGACAGCCATAGTATACCTAACATTGGTTGAAGAGAATACAACAAAGACTGTTTTAAAACACTTAAGTATGTAATTTTCCACTGTCAAACTACATTCCTGAGACTCACAAATTACTCCTGAAAAACTATAACTGTGTTAAAGTAGACACACAAGTAATTTGCTATATGGATTCTGGTTTTGGCTTTTTACATAGCAAGTATTTGTCACAGAAACTTAAGGATCACAATTACTCACAGACGCCACCCCTTACAAATGAAGGCTTGTTTGTATGACCCTAAAGGCACTTTCTGTGCCTACTCTCAGTAGTCGGTAAGAGAAAGTCTCACATTTTATTGGTCACAAAACCCCAAGTTTTATTATATTACAGTAGCTCTAAGCCTTCAAGAATCTTTCATTCTTTTCTGTAACATGAAATTTGAACTACATCCAGATTTCCTTAAATATGCACAGATATTCCCATCTGTCTGTCAACTACATCCATGTAGTCCCGGGCAGCAGAACCGTAATTTCTATCAAAGAGCTTTGCAAAGAATTGGAAACATCTATAAAATTCATGTTACATGTTTATCTCAGGGTCAAATTAACTCAAGTGTGGTGGTACATTGCACTCTGAACTATCATGTTTTAGAGGTAATTTCACTGCAATTCAAAAGAGCAAATAGGTTTTCAGAAGTTAGATAGCTGAAATAGGTTTACAGAAGTGTGAATTGGCCCACTCTCCCTTTTTCATTCAGTTACCAACGGAAAAGCCTACAGAGATGAATGATAAAGAAATAAGCTTCCTCTCACTGAAACACAGCCATACTTGGAACCATACCATCTCCCTCAGCTTCAACAAGGCCAGCAGGAGGCCACCCATTTCTAATACTCCTGTTCTCAGGCTCACCCACAAGCCTATCCCACCAGCAGAACTAGGAAAGGAGGTTCAAAGAAACTTGCCTACTGGGGATGAGCACTGGGAAAACCAAAGAGCACCATTCTGCAGTGTTCTGAAAAACCTTACCAAACCATCAGTTCCTTGGGGGGGAAAAGCAGGCAGCCAGGAGTAACAAACACACACAAACAAACAAACACGCACACCAACACCAACACATTTGCTCTAGGGCAGGCTTCCAACGACAAAAGCACAAATAGGAAGAGAGGTTTAAACATAGTAAGAGGAATGAACACCTTGGAGAAGAGAATGCCATCTAACAGGTACTTCCAAAATGCTTGTCACCACATACCCTTACATTCATATTTGTAATTACCTTCCAGTATGCTATCCCTACACCTAGTACACCTCATCTCTTTGACACAAGCTCTTCAGATCTATGCTTTTCTTGATCAAAAAACATTCTCACTACTGGTTACACAAGTCATTAACTTCCTAAGGGTATTTTGAAACAACTATTTCTTTCTGCAATCCAGCTTCCTAAAAAGAACTTATTAAAATATATGGGATAATATTAAAAAAAATTAACTCTCTCTGTGGATAACCCTGACAAGAATAATTCTGATAAACACCAGATGACTGAATGTCAAGTTACATAGTAACTGCTTGCTCCTTTGTCCATCCAGTTCACCTCATCCTCCAAAAGCCACTTCAGTTGTTTAATTTGAGTATATTCACTGTTACCCAACAATTTAACTATCAATTCAAGCTTCACTTCCTGTGGATCACTCAGCTGTGCATATCTGCAGACTCCCCACAACTTCCAAACACTTCGGACTATTTCTACGTTTGGCACAACATTTCTATATGTATTCCAACATAGATGTTTCATTGTAGATTTGCTACTAAGTGTAACAGATTCCACAAAGAATACAGTAATCCATGATAAAGAATGTTCTACCTCTGCTTCCAAGAAAATGTATGTGGTCTGAAGGAGCTCTTTAAGCGGCAGCAGCAGATCATCACTAAAACTCTTAAAGCACTCTGCATCCACTCACTTAAACACAGCTGAACTATACAATAGACTGTGTTTCTAATGAGCAGATGAGAGGAAATCAGTTGTTAGTAACAATTGTAAAACCAGACAAGGATAAGAGCTGGAGTTTTAAATAAAGCAGAACAGACACTGCTCTGAAAGTAACCTATTTCCACTTCTATAACAAAACTCAGCAACTGGGTATTTCCCAGAAGGATGCTGTTGGCATTTAAATAATTTAGGACAACTCTTCATTCTCTATCTTCCCTCTAAGGGCCAGACTAATCTTCCTACACTGAGAATTGAGACTTCTCTGCAGAGGAGTTCAGATCATTAAGTCATGCTCCTGTTGCCTCGCATTCCTTTAATAAGCCTGTCTTTTCCCACACTGACTCTGCCTTAAATTACACCAAATCAAGACTCCCCGGTTCACTCACACAGAATCAGTATAGGATCAGAAATGTGGAGTAACAAACTCTATGCACGCACAACCATGAAACAGCTACTTATTTTCTGTGCTTCAGTTTCTACCTTGCTCAACATACTTTACAGGAATACTGTCAGTATTAGTCTATCTTAATAATTAAACCTTATTTAGAGAGTAAAGGGCTTTTAGAAGATAATGCAAAGAATATATTAAAACAAAAATATTTACTGAAGGTTTGCTACCAACTGTGTCACATATTGAAGCACAGTAAATTCAGATGTAAGTGAAGTTTATAGCATGCTTTTGGAGTAAGCCTATTTTTGAGAAGAAAGCTCAGTACCAGCAAGTCACCACTAGGTACATACATGCTCCTTTATAAAGAGAGATCACATGAGAAGTTAACAGTCAACTAGGAAAAGAAACAACAGCCATTTGTTGGGACACTCAGATTCAACCTGTGTAAGACTGAAAAAAAAAAAAAAGAAAAAAAAAGTGTTTTTTTGAAGGGATGAAGAATGCTTTGGAAAAAGAGCTAAGTGAAAAATACATTACTTTCCTATGTTAATACCATTTACCAAACTTGACAGGCAGTTGTATTCTTTTGGATGTAGATTCTTTTCAATGCACATGAAAAGCATTGTTACACTTTTGCATTGATGAAAGCAGATTACATCCCTTACAATTCCTTACTGGTAACTTTGTCTAATGAATAATAATAGTAAGTCACAGTTTAAGGGCATTGGCTTTGCTGTGTGTTGGCTCTTTGAGAAACAAAAAGGGTATCTCAAGAAGAGGTTCAGTTCTGGGAAACAAGTATAAAGAAAACCTGGAATATTTCATTGTACCAGAGTTTTTCATTCTTCATCTGTTATTGATGGTAGATACATATACAACTTTCTAAAATTAGGGAGAAATTTCAAGTTGATAGAGATTACAAAACTGAAGAGTAAGGCTTATTTGTGATAAAGCAGATGTTGTGAAGACAGCATACTTGCAAATTCTTACACTGTTCATACTTCACTCTGATTGTTATCCACTTGACTATTTACTCCCTTTTCTTTCTGGATCATCTACAGAAGTACTCAGAGGCTCAGAACTGACATTACATGGTAACTTTTAGATGGAATCTGCCATTATCAGTGTTAGGGCATCAAGACAATGTGATTTCTCAAGACATTTGTGTATTCACTCAAAGTACTTGAGCTGGTTCAGTCTCCAGAAGGTAACTGGTTAGGCTTACTGTGGCTAAAGGCAGCCACACAGATGGCATTTCTGTTGGCCTTTGTCCTCACCACTGTATAGGTGTCACAAATTTTTTAAATGCCACAACAGGTGATACTTTATTCTGCATCTAAAAGGTTCTAAGGTTCCAACAGCTATGGCTTTCCTTTTTAGGAAATGTAGCTGGAAGAGGAGGTTGCATTAGGTTCAATGCATTAATTCAGCTGGAAAATAAAGGGTAAAAAAATACTTTCATTTTACATACATTTCACTCTATTAAAAGCCAACCTGATAACAAAATTCAGCACTTGCTCCTACGGCCCTTTTAAAGGGAGGCACTGTATTTTAAAATAGCAAAAAATGTGACACAGCATGGTGACAAGTACAAGATCAATGTCAGACATAATGCCTACATGTTCAAATTCCTATTTATCTGCCTTTATATAATGAAGTATATTGCTAATTTAAGTACATATCATTCCTGTTTAAGAGCAGATTTCCAGATCTGGGAGAAAAGCACTCCCAGGACAATGGAACTCCATAAAGTGCAAACCAAACTCTGATTACTTGCCTAAATAAATTTAAGTATCATCAAGACACTCCAAAAATACATCAAAGTACAATGTATTTCAGTACAGGCATAAAGGAGGTGCTTAGTAAGAATCTAACGCCATGATCCTTATGTTCATAGCACTAATTTATACACCACATTCAAACAAGTTTAGAGCTAGTTCAGACCTCCTTGCAACCACAGTAACTCATCTCCCTCAAAAAAAATTGTTTGATGTGATCATTTTAGTTGAGCAACACAAATGCCTGAGAAACTGCACATGTTTATTTCAAATTAGATACTTTGAGCACTTTATTGGCTCTCAAATGTGCAGTATGGTTAGGAAGTAAGACCTCAGATTAAAAACTTAAATTCAGCTTTATTTTAATCATCAATCATTTCTGAAAGCTTTTATATTTTATGCCGAATTCCTTCATGACCAACACTTTAAACTGCTATCTCAGACTTCAGATAGACCTTCTTTGTAAAGCTTCAAAATACAGATGGTTTCAGAAAACTAGTGAAAGGAAGTGAAACACAGACCTATTAATTTAATTTTCACATACATATTCCTGGCTCCCATGCTTTAAGAGTGATATACAGCTGAATATTTCAAGATAATAATTCAAAAAAAGTCACTATCAAGCACCAATAAAACTTTCTGTTCTGTAGGAGTGAGGGATGTCTCTCAACTCCCTAGCAATGACTTTAACTTTACTCTCTGGGCAGATTTGACTTGAAGGATGTCATCATTGTGTAGGACAGTTGCACTGCTGCTCCTACTAATCTGCACAATTAGGATTGCTTTTTCCAGGAAAACTCCTCATGAACCTTAAAAGCACCTATATTGGGTTTACATGGCCAGGTTTTGGTAGCAGGGGGTTGGTTACAGGAGTTGGCTTTTCACAAGATCTGCTGGAAGCTTCCACTGTGTCCAGGAGAGCCAGGAGATTCCTCAGCAGATCACGGTGCAGCCAGCCCATGGTGAGGCAGCTGTGCCCCTGGCAGCCCATGGAGGACCACAGGGATGCAGAGATCCACGTGCACCTGCGGAGGAGACCTACACTGCAGCAGGTGGATGTTGAGAGGAGTCTGTGACACCTGGGAGGCCCACGCTGGAGCACGCTCCTGGCAGGGATCTGCAACCCCATGGAGAGAGAAGCTCACACTGGAGAAGGTTTCCTGCTAGGACTTGTGACCCTGTGGGGAATCCAGGCTGGAGTAGCCTGCTCTTTAAGGACAGCACCCCAAGGAAGAATGGCCCATGATGCAGCAGTTTCCGCTATTGCCTGTGGAGAAGTTCATGGAGAACTGTCTCTCATGCAAGGAACCCTACACTGAAGCAGGAGAAGGACTCCTCTCCCTGAGCAGCAGCAGGGATGAACTGCAATGAACTCACCTAACCCCTATTCCCTGTCTCCCTGTGCCACTGGTGGAAATGAGGTAGAGCTAATAAAGAGGAAAGGGAGGGGGATGGTGTTTTAAGGTCTGTTTTTACTTCTCATTTTCCTGCTCTAATTTTGTTAAATTCAGTTAATATCTCTAACTCGAGTCTGTTTGGTCTATGACAGTATTTGGTGAGTGAGCTCTCTTAAGGATCTTATCTCAATCCATTAGCCCTTTTGTTACACATTCTCCACCCTGTCCAGTTGAAGAAGGGAGTTAAAGAGTGGCTTTTGTGGGTGCCTGGTATTCAGTCAGAATCAGCCCACTACAGCTCTACACACAAGCTCTGCAATTCCAACTAACAGTGGGGAAAGTGGACTGTGCTCCTCACTATGGCAAGACAACAAAGGTAGAGTTCTTCCCCTCAAGCCTTACTCATCTACAGTGTAAAGGCAAAAGGCCTCTGTACTATCCCACATTTCCACAACAGATGAGGAAAACCAGAAAGCTAGTATTGTGGACTAAAAAGGGATTACTAACATTATCACTCAGCTGTGGTATATTGGATTGTCATGTGCATGAGAACTGTGATACCACTGAGGCTTTGTTACTGTATGCATAGATGACAGACACAACAGATAATTTAAAATCTGGAATTGAAGTGAGACAAACTACATGACACCTAGGCAACAGGCACTGGCAACAGCATTAGCTGGATGAGCAACAACAGGGAGGTAGGTTATTAGTAACTGGACTCTATAAACATGCAGATCCCAGGCACATCCTGCAGTAAAGCTGCTGGAGTGCAGAAATGCCAAACGCCAGTATCAGCCAGAAAAGGGATCACAAAAATGGAAGCTTAAAAATATTGACAAAAACCATTCGCTGAATTACAAAATGTTCAAAGATCTCTACTAGTTATTTATTTCCTTATTTGCTAAAGTACAGGTCAAATGCAGGAATCTAATGTTCCTGTAATACCCCTCTGCCTGAGAATACTTGGATAGCCAGAGATCAAGACCTCAAGAAATTTCCAAGCTCTTCTGCATTCAAAACCTTTTCTTTCCTTGCCCATAAGAGCAACCTCTTAGACTGATTAGATGCTCACTCAGGCATCATAATACCCTCAAAATAAAAGGATGGTTCCTTTCCTTCCCTCTATTTGCCCAACCTCTTACAAAACAGCTGTTCTTGTAGACATCTTGGCCTCCTATTCCACTCTGAAAAACAGTTCTGCCACATTTAGCTGTGAACACGCCTTAACAAGACATCCCAATCTTTCCCTCCCTTGCCATGCCAGCTCTTCTGTCATCATGAATCTCTCCAACCACAGACACCAGCTGAACTTTAGCCATGGAACTGACTGCTTGTTCAGTACCTTTAGATAGGAAACATGACAAATGGGAGGTGCCCTGACAAGGGAAGCTATTTCTGCTAATTATAGAGTCACCCAAGTCCATCCCCATCAGTGCTTCCAGCTGCAAGTTGCTGTGATCAAGAGTCATGTGTCTGATGTCATTCATCTTCCTGACTGAGGAGTAGACATCTCTCTTAGGTAATTTTAACTGATGTTTAGATCATGTTCTTCCTCCATACCTTTAAAAAATTAAAAATTGGAAAAAATGAAATATGTATTCTCTCAAGTCCAGTTACAAATATTTCAAAGTTGTTTAAGCACACATTTTGAGTTAAATCCCTCTACACTCTCCCTAAGCACTTCTCTAGAAGACAGCAAATGGAAAAATGTAATTCTTTAGTAAAATGAAGGTGCTTTTTTTGTTTGTAATATTATATTTACTTATAGTAAATACAACAATATTACAAACAAAAAAAGCACCTTAATTAGGACTCTAAAATGAATCTCTGTTTGAAAATTACCCTGTTGAACTCTATGTGCAGGAAGTAAAGAAAGGGAAGGTTAAATTCTCCACTTAAATCTATGTGATAAGAGAAGCACATATATATATTAATTTGTTTACTGTATGTGATGTATTCATTATCTCAGTCCTAGTTACTACAATATCTCTAATGGAAGCTTTTATTTGAGCTATTCCATACAGTTTCCTAGAAGGAAAACACCCTACCAGGAAACACTAATTCACTGAATTATAATACCCTTTGTGAAGTATAGGAAAAAAGATATTAAGCAAAGTCTTATGAAAATTCATATACAGCTAAATTCTAGAAGTCAGAGCATATGAATGTGTGTGCCTTCCCACTACAAGGTACATCAAACAAGATTTCATTTTTCTGTTCTACACTGCTTGCCTTCAGTTATTGAAAAGTTCTTTCTAAAGAAGCAGCTCCTTAAATGAGTAGGATCATTAAATTTTTAAGATACACTATTGACTAGAACAAAATTATTTCTAGTAACACTAGATATAAATTAGAAGAAAATCTTATTTTTTCCACAAAGTAAATATTCTCACAATCCTTCTGTACTTACAGAGGGACTTATCTCTATCTCCCAATACATGCATACGAAGCTGGAGTAATAAAACCAAGATACAGGACCCTCTAGCAGACTAATTTTTTCTTAACTTTTAAATACAAGGAACTTCATTACAGACACTTTTACTACATGACTTAAAGTGTGCTCACACTGCTTGTTGGAGGATCACTCTACTGTTACATGGCTACAACTGACTTTGCATGTCTGCTCTGGTCACCCACAGCCAGTCCCAGGGGCTTCCACTTAGCAGAGGAAACATCTGCAAGGTTAAGCAAAGGGTAGTCATGAATTACACACAATCACATGGGTGAAACATGCAGTTTCAATATATATAGTTCAAACGTACTTTCCCCTCACAGAGAAACACAACTAGTTCACTTTCATTGCTTTGCAGAATTTATGATTTACTGAGTGTAACCACATTGAGCTTTCTTGCACAACAAAAAATTCCACGACCAAATAAATGTATCTGGGAAAGTCTCATAAGTACCAAAACTCGCAAAATGCTTATGTGAGAGACCACCTTGACTCAAGGTACTAAACCAAGTGGTTTTGTGTGACTCCCTTCCTCCCTTCAAAACATGCTCTACTTGTAAGCTTTCTTAATTTCGGGGAGGCTTTCATTTTTGCTTGCTAACTTCCTGACTAGTTACAAAAAGTTGCTCCTCACTAAATAGCTGAGAAAGATATACAGAAATTCCCTCATAACCTAAAATTCAGTGTCAAATAGAATAGCAGGAAAAAAAATCTAGTACATATTTAATAGCTAGTACATAGCCATTAAATATTCTAGCCTTGATAAGAAGACTCCACTACCATGATTGCAATGTATCAAAAGTTAACAGTATATCCAAAATTTAAAGCAGCTGTTCAGAGAAACAAGTCCGAACCACAACTTAGATTAGGGCGTTTTTGAAGTGTTTGCACTGATCTGCCAATTATGCTGAATTCAGTAGTTTTAACTTAGATACTCACAAGAATCAATAGTGTATATTTCAAAGCAATTGTACAGCTTTGCATAATGAATCATCAGTGAAGTAACAACTGCAGCAAAAAATCAAGTATAGGGAACAAAAAAATAACATAGAACAACACAAATACTTCACAATATTTCAGCGTATGGTATCATACAGCCTGCTATAAACCAGTCTGAGCATTTATTTCTACTGAGGGGATAAACACAGGAACTCAAATCTACAACCAAATTTTTTAGTATCCAACGCACTGGTACCCAGTGTTTTCTTAAAACCATGTAAACTATGGACGCTCAATTTTTCCAACAAACTGACACCTCAAGTAATAACTAGTACTGCAAAAACACCACAGCTAGTAATTCTGAAATGCATACAAGCTAAAAACATCCCAGGGTGTCAACAAATCAAACTCTCTCAATTACTGCCTAGCTAGATATCTCACCTGTTCCAGTATTTTAACATAATCATTAACTATCTGGGACAGTATAAATGGAACACTAAAACTAGAAAATGCAGAGACATCTAAGAAAGCAAAACCACACTATTTACACAGTACAAAGAGTACCCATGAATTTTTTAAAAACCTGTAAGGAAATTAGTGAATTATACTTCGTAAGTATGGAAATAATGTCTACACCTGGGGAAACCTGAGGAATCTGGTCAAAGGTATATTATGTGTGAAGGAATGTACCTAATACACCAAAGGCACAAAGTTTAAAAATTTGAGATCTGCTAACAAATCACAACACTGATAATAATTTTCAGTTTTAGCCAGACCAAGTACAAAACAATAAATATTTAGTGCTTAGTTGAAAATAATACTGATACAATTTACATCTATTTGATATTAAAACAGCAGTGACTGAAGTAAATGAATCAAGTAAGTTCACCTGTAGGGTCCTTCCAACACCAATGCAGTAGAGCTCTTCCTCTCCTAGCAGTGACAGAACAGATGAAAAAGCCATCCTCATTACATGCTCTGCTCTGATGACAGGAATGGAGTCAGATGGCTTCTGTCATGATTCTGGTTACAAGTACACCTCTGCTCTTTCTCTGGCTGACAGTATTCTCATTTACTGCATAATAACAATTACATTGACTACCTTATATTTAATTTTCAAACTTTTTGCTATGAAGTTGTTTAGGATATGTTTTTTTTTCCTCCCCTTGAATGAAAGTTGCTTTAAATATTATCCACATGACCTCACAGACATTTTGACTATAGATGCCATATTGGCTCTGAACAGTCAGTTGAATGTGTACATACTTGAACAAGTTGACATACGATAAACTTATTAGACAACATAAATTTCTACAGTGTTAAAATTAGGACATGTTCTCTTAAAGGATTACAAAACTGTTCTAATAAATTAAATGCAGTGGTTTTGCCAATAATACGATTTATAGCTTAGCAAAATATATCTGTTCAGTATATCACAAAATATCACTAAAGACTGACAGTCAAGAGTTTAAGATATAATAATTTATTAAGTCAAGCGATTCCTTTAGGACAGTCTGTTCTGGCTTTAGAGTTCAACTTCTTTAGAAAATTGAATAAACTGGCTGGCAGACTTTAATTGCTTACATGATTCAGGCTGTTATTTCAAACAAGGTGAATGAACCCAAAAAACTATTTATTCTTCCGCATTCACACCATCATTAACAAACTTACACGCAAGTAAAGTTCGGGTCCTGACAAGTGAACTTTTATGACAATTTTACTTGTCTTCCCTTAGAACCAAATGAAGTATGAGTTATATACACAGCATAGTGATCACTTCCAGCAACATCTGTAGTACAGAAACCTGGAATGGTTCTAATCCAAAATTAAATGTTTTAAAGCTGATATAAGTGTACTATGTTTTTCTTTAACAGGGCAAAATAATATCAGTAGCACTGTGGTCTCAGTAGTCTAACATAAAACACCGTTTCAATCACAATTTTGGGGAATTATTCTTTTATGATCTCTACTAAAGTTTCTCACTCATTAGTGCTTCCAAGGGAACCCACCAAACCAAAGACCAACCTAGAGATAAGGATAATTAAGACTGACCTCCTCTGATGCTATTTCTACCTTGGAACTCTTTTTAGTGTCCCTGTCCTACTACTGTAAATATTTTTTTGACAAACATTTACATCTGGAAGTCAGAAGCAGGGAGATTCATCTACTGTACCACTGCACTGACTGCTACCAACTGTACAAAACTTTATAGAAATTGCCTCTAGTCTTCTGCTCAGTGCGACAGAAATTCGAATTAATATATCTAGGTGACAAATACAGTTAAGACGATATAAAGTTTGAATTTCCAGAAAGCTGAAGAAGCCAAATACCCATGTTTCTAGACTCCATTCCAAAGGAAGGCATGTCCTAGCTTCTGGCACTATACCACCTCAGAGAGTTTTCATAACTCAGCTTCTGCTCTGAACACCAATCCCTCACAAACTGGTCCCAAAAGTGCTCCATCACAGTACCAATCAGATATGAACCACCATACTGCCAAGAGTTAAATAAATATCAAACAAAGTGGTAACATTAGAAATTCAATTCTCTAACTGAAACTTATGTTACAGCAAAAAAAAGAAATAAGATCAGCATGCCTGGAGGTACTTCAAACACATGTAGATGTGTCATTCAGGGACGTGGTTTAATGATGGACTTGGCAGTCCTGGATTTAAAGTTGGATTCTATGATCTTGAAGGTCTATTCTAACCTACACGATTCTATGAATCCAAGATTTACTTAATTTACAGCTTATCAATCATGGAACTTGGGTTTGAAAAATACTTCCCTCAAGAACAGGACTGATTTCTAAAACAACATTTTTCCCCCTAAAATAATTACTTGCACAACATATGGTTCTGTTTTAAACTCAGATAACTGTTATGGCCTTTGAGATAAGCAGAAATGCCTTAATATTTGTCCCAGTAAAAGCTAGGCCAGGATTATATAGAGACACATAAAATCAATTACTTCTTGGATATAAAACTCTCAAGGCCAACAGGAAGGCTGGAAATATAAACCAAAAATACTGTTGCCCGATGCCCTACCAAGCTGTAATTCTTGTCAGTCAGTGCTATTCCAATATTTCACTCATCAGTATTCCTCCTTCTCAAATTTTTATAATTACAGTCATCATCAGAAAGAAGGTTTGAAAAATTCACCAACTACAGGGAAACAGAAACATTCTCTGGAGAGCTCAATGCCCACATAACAACCTTGGTGAATTTAGTATTTTAATTAGCAGAAAATTCTAGACATTTTAGCTGTGCAACTACATAATGGAAGGCAACTGAAGTGATGCACCATTGCTTTCCCAGGCATGCATTTACCTTGAGTACTGCCTACTGCATTCAAAGCCTTAACATAATGATATCTGCAAGGCTCTGCTCAGCATCAACATTACAGTCCAGAGCTATGCTGACAGCAGTCTTGATCAAATTCATGTCAATACTAAATCAGTTTGGAAGAGCTAAAAGCAGTAGTACAGGAAGTTAAAATGCTTTAATAGGACATAGTTCCCAGTCTCACTTTTTTCTCCCAAAATAAATAAATGTGAGAAATCAAAGTGAAAGCTAGAGAAAGCTACACAATAAATGCTTGCTTTTGTTTCAGATACTATAGCCTAGGAACGATAAAGCTCCTTTCCTTTGAGCAGTGAAACTGGTCAGAACTTAAGACATTTTTAACAAAAACTGTTAAGAGAAACTAATTCCTCATGAGGATGAAGTGACACAGCATGCTGATCAAAATCAGAAGCACCTTCTCCTTCCTGGCAGTGGTATTAATGGATGGTGATGTGTTTCTTAGCAAAGCAGAAGAAACTTATGAAGCCTTCTTGGCTGAACTTTCAAAAGTCTTGATTAAAGGTCTATGAATAGCGTTATCCAGAAAAAATTGAATTTGGTTGGTTTTTCTCAAACCAAAGATTATGCTTGTGATTTAAGTTTTTGTAAGGGAAATGCTGACAGTAACACCTAAGTTACAGTATCACAGTTCAAAACGTTTTACTTAGGTCAGGCTGATGAGGAATATCACAATTATAATTTTGACTTTTAATTTCAATTCTGTGATGAGTATAATAAAACCAGAACACTGAGTTTGTTAAAAAACCTTTTCACAAAAATTAATTTTTTAAGTACATTAAGCATGCAAACAGAAGAACAGCTTAATATATCGAAACTTGAGATTTTTGCTACCACTTCCTGCTCCACCAATAGCTAACTCCCTTTCAGTTGTGTTTGTAGTTTACTTTTTGACATGAAATTTTTTTGCTTTACTTAATACGCATTTAAGACTAGTCAGTACCCCACTTGTTTATGCAAATATACCCACTCAAAAATTAAACTTTACCAGTGTATCTATTTGGTTATGGGTACTGGGATAGTTGTAGCTCTGTTTGAAGAAACCTTCCTTACTCTTCTACTCATGTAAATATGAAATGGGAAACAATCCTACAAGTTTATGTAGTACATCTACATTTTTAGAGTTTGGACTGATTGTTACAGCACAGGCATGCGCTGGACAAAACACTTTGCAAAGGCAAATCTGAAATATCTTGATGTTCCAAATACAAGCTTGCTTTTTCAACAGTGAGAGAGATTCCAATTTCTTATGTTCAATCGTTTGTTTAGGGCAAAGGCATCTACATCAGGAACTGCTGAAGCAGGGCCCCTGTCGCTGTCCTCCTCAGGGCAAGGCACATGCCCAGCTCTGTGCCAAAGGCTGCTTTTCCTGCTTGAGGCCCATGGACACAGCCTATGCTCGACTTCCTAAAACAAACACAACTCCCTGAGAAAACATGAGACGACTCTCTTTGTCAAGCATCTGTGTTTTTGATCTGTCATGTGTTACTGGGCCACCTTTACACTGTAAAAACCAATCTCAATACATTTACACAAATATTTTTCATTAGCAGTTCTGCTTTAAAGATGGGTTAATAGCCAGGAATGAAATCCTCTTCGGGTATGAACTGCGGATAGGCTGAGCAGAAGCAAAGGTCCCTGGAAGGTCTTCCAGGCCTGTGCCGATGTGTCACAAACTCATCACCAGTGCCAGCCCCCGACTCCGCGGCCCGGAGGGGCCGCCCTGCCCCCGACACCAGGCCTCGTTCGTCCTGGCCGGACGTGGAACATCTCCCAAGCATCCATCCCTATTATCCACAGGCAGCGATTACTCGTGACTCAGAGGATTTGGGGCTGGCTTGTTTGTGCGGCTCCGCGCCAACTCCGGAGTTCCCGGCACCGCACATCTGCGGGAGAGCAAGCCCAGGGCAGCTGGGCCAAATCCCAGAATCCCGGCCGCAGTTTTAAGGACTTCCCAGAGGAGATTTCCGTCCATCCCCACAAATAATAAATAAATAAATTAACAACACACAAAAAAAAACCAAAACAAAACAAACAAAAAACCCCGGAGCGAATTTTGGAGCAGTCGAGTTCGAAGGAGGAGACGGGGCTGGGGGCAGAGAAGGGAAGTACGGGGACACCAGCCGGCCGTGGCGGCGGTCCTGAGAGGCTCCAGGGACCCCGCCGCGGCCGGCCGGGAGAAAGGCCGCTTTGTTCCCCCTCCCCCGCGGCCGCCTCCCGGCCCGCGAGCCGGAGGCGGACGGGCGGCGTCACTGCCCGGTACCTACCGCAGCAGGAGACGACGAGGAGCAGGAGTTGCGCTGACCTCCAAGCCGGGGAGCCCTCCGCGCTCCCCCAAGGGGCCATAACACCCGCCCGCGGGGAGGCGGCGCGGAGCCGGAGCTGCCACCGCCGCGCCCCCGACACGGAGCCGGAGCTGCCGCCGCCGCCGCCGCCGCCGCAGGAGGGGCCGGCGGCGCCTCGCCCCCTCGCCTGCCGGAGCCGCCGCCTCGGGGAGCGCTAGCGGCCCGCACGCCTCGGCCGCCCGCCCGTCCGCCGAGCCATGAGCCGCCACCGCCGCCGGCCTCGGCCTCCCTCCCCGCGCGCCGCTTCCTCCTCCCGGCTGGGCTCCGCCGCGGCTGCGCACTGCCGGCACGAGCGCATGGAGCCGCTCCCGGCAGCCGCGGGCCGGGCGGGCGAGCGGGGCGGAGCGGCGGCCCCCAGACGGCGGGGGCGGGCCCGAGCCGCCGCGCTCGGCGCAGCGCCGCCCTGCCCGCTCCTCCTTCGGCACCTCCTCCTTCCCCTCCCACCCCGTCGGGGCAGCAGCCGCCGAGTTTCGGCCCGCCCCGTCCCAGCGAGGCAGCCCCCGCCAGCAGCGGGCCTGGGGCCGCTTCCGGAGAGGGGAGGGTGAATGTGCCGGCGGCTGAGCAGCCCCAAACCCCGGCCCACACAGGACAGCCCAGTGTGTGTTTGAGTGCCCTGGCTCTCCGCCCTGAGTAAAACTGCCTGAATCCGAGCGCAGTCTGTAAGCACAGGGGTACTCTGGCAGCTGGTGGCTGCTGTGCTTCTGACCTCCAAATCTGCATTTCAGCAGCGAGACCGAAAAATTACCGTGGGAGCACAAAAACCACAACTGCTGTACATGCAAAATTATGGACCCCATAGAAATTCCTTGTGACACTTCCTGTTCGATTACAGTTCCTGTTTTCCTGCTGCACAGTTACCTGTTGTCAAAAGCAAGTGGGATTCACAGCACAATTTTGATATTTTGCTTTAATTTTGCCGTGCCTGTTGCAGACCTTGAGAAGTATTTATTGACCCTGTTCCACTAGAACCATTTGTTTGGAATAACAAAGTATTGCCCTTTCCGAGAAAAGCAAAACTTACTTTGGTAAGGCTTTACAGCTACGCCTTGAAAGCAGAAGTGTTGAGTCAGACCAGAGTTCTTGCTCCACAAATGGTCATTGCTATGGAGAGTACTCTATGCTATTTCTTCTCATTCATCTCAATTTTTTATAGAATCATGAAATCATTTTGGTTGGAAAACACCCTTAAAATCATTAAATCATTGAGTCCAACTGTCAATATAGCATTGCCAAGTCCACAACTAAACCATGTCCCCACATGCCACATCTACAAATCCTTTAAATACCTCCAGGAACGGAGGGTCAATTACTCGCCTGTTACAGTGCCTGACAACCCTTTCTGTGAAGAAATGTTTCCTAGTACTCAGTAACTTTTTCTGTCACAACTCGATGTCACTTCCCTTCATTTATTGTCCTGTGATTTCTCCTGCATTTGTTTCCAAATCCCCATCTATTTGGGAAGGAAGAGAAATATATTGGGGGATGTCTCATTTGAAAAGGAGGAGATGTTTGTTTAAGGGTGAGCATCAGGATGAAGATTCAGCATTAATAATTGTAACGAAAAAAGGAAGGGAAACCAGCCAAGCATGAATTCTTTCCAAGTCTGGGAAGTTGTGGTCCAGAAACACCCTGAGGTGGCATGATTGCATTTAACAGTTTTTAATGGGTTGGTCTTCAGTACATTGGCCTTTAGTCACTGTTTGAACCTATGAGTGTTCATCTCTCCAAAGCTGTGAGTTTGCACACAAAATTAACATTTCATGGAAGAAGAATACACAGCCTATAGTTTTATAAAAATACGTAAAGCATTCACAGCAGCTTGGCCAACAATCTTTTAGGTTTCTTTTTACTCACAAGTCTAACTAACTTCTTCAGTGAAACCTCAGGTGGTCTTTTTTTCATGCACTCTATCCCATTTCTTTTTTATTTGTAATTATTGATGAGGGGGCACTGAAGGAATGCTCAGGAGGTCTGGTGTGTAGCTTCTGAGAGAGGCATTACTGCTTTTATGAACAGACACCACACAAAACCTATGAGCATGCAGGGACTTCTAACCTTTGCACGGTAATTACAGCTGAAACAGAGGTGTGGTATGATTCTCTTTCCATAGATTTTAGTTGCATAAAAAAGAAGACAACACTAATTATCTTTTAAGATTAAATGCAATTCCAAACAACTTAAATATCTCTGTTGGCAAAACTTCTTTCAGCCTACTCCAGAAACAAGTGGCTACGCTTTACCATGTACCCAGGTTGATCATTCATGAGAGAGAGCAGAGCATCTACCCCTGGCATCAGGGGCTTAATTCCAACACCCTTCTTAAAGATGCAGAGTGAAGACTAATATGCAAAATAGCCTTGCCTCAGTAGAGTACTAAATGAGCTTGGCAAATTAATGGTGAGATACCAAAATGATCATCTAAAGAAAAAAAACAACAAAACTGCATATGAGATGAGCTGTATCTTCTAAGTCCAGGGAAGGAAATATGTTAGCAGTCCTGGTAAAACACTCAGGATGTCAAGCAACATCTATTCACACAATGCCCTTAGCAGGTCCACCAGATCTATGAACTTCTTTCCTAGCCAAATAAAAAGTCTTATTGATTTTTGGCATTTTTTTGCTACTCTTTTTGGTCTCTGCTGAGAGCTTTCTTAATCTCTTTGATGTTTTGGGAGAATATCATTACTCCTATGCCTGAAAAGTATGTTGTAAATCACAGTCATAACTTTATGTACATGAAATTCTAATCATGGCTGCATTTTTGTTTGGATTTTTCTCTGTACTGTTATCTGAAGATGACTAATAGAAGTTTATTACTAGGAATAATTTTAAATGCTGGCACAGATGTTGACAGCATCTTTCTTTTGTATTTGAAGGCAGGTGAAGATAAAAGAAAGCACACATGCTTCACCTTGAACCAAATCAAGATTACTGTCACAGGCAGTTATTCTTCTGTCTGATGCTTTAGGTTGGCACATGAAGTTACTGAGGCAGCTTCAGCAAGAATTATCAGGCACTGACAATATCAGCATATGATTTTTTTTTCCTCCTGTACTTTTCTTTGCAACATTATTATGTTTTTACTGATCAGTTAGGTATAGTCACTTCAGTTTCATTTTACTTCCTGCTAAATGCACTTCCTTTTTGCCATCCTTGCTCTTCTTTTTTTCCTTTTCCTCATCAGTTCTCCCAGTTCAGATTATGGTGTTAGCAAATGCCACCCACAGATTTAACAGCATTTTTATGGTCCATTGTAAAACTACTCCACATTTAATTCCTTTTTCTCTATTCCTGCTCTGACTGTGTGTAAAATTGGAGAAGATCTTACAGTGTCTTCCTAATGCCAATTCCTGGTTGGAACCTCTCAGCACCATTTTAATACACATTGAGAATGAGAAAAATTTAAGATGTTCACTAGATCTCAGCTAAATAAAGTAATAGTATTCTTCTTTTTAGCAATCTCATTATTTTCTGTCCCATAACTTCCCTTTACATGAAGTCAAAAGAAATATTGCTATAATCAGTACCAGTGTTTAACTTTTTGGTGAGCCCTGTATCACATCTGAATTTACTTGAATTTACTTCTGTTTTTTGCAGAAGTTTATCATAAGAGGGACAGCAATGGAATTCTAAATATTCTTATTAGTTTTTGTAAAACCAATTATTTATAAACAATAAAGCATAGAAAATAGGCAGCGGAGGAACTGAATTTCTCCTCTAGACTTGTTTATTTTGCAGCACAACATATGAACACTGGGACAAAAGTTATTTGTGCCATCTATTCAGTCATTTATTTTTTCTAACAAATGATTGTTTGCACAGCAGTTGTCTAAAGGGTGATACTAAACTATATTTTTATACAACTTTAACTAAACCACAGCTACCTCGAATCTAGAGTACCCTACATAACTCCACTGCAAAATGATGAAAGACAGTAGAGATGTTGTCAGAAATGTCTGGAGCAAGGCCATTGAGCTAAAAATATATAGCATACATCAGAATCTGCTTACAGTGTGCTGTTGTACATATTCATATTGCTCTTTCATACTGGGGGAAATATATCAAATGTGTTAAGTCATCATTTATTTCCCTGGTATTTATTATTACTATCACTGTGCAGTCTAGAGGTCAGTCAAGAGCAGGGTCCCATTTTGCTAAGGACTCTACAGACACAGGACATGCTGTACATTAGCAGTGAAAGTAGTCCAAATATAGTTCAGCTAACAGCAAATGAAGTGTGCCTGGAGACAGTGACAGTGTAGCTGCATCCTTGTAGCTTGCACCCACCCAAACTAATTTTGTAGGGCACATTAGTTTAAGCACTTATACTCCACTAGCTGCTTCTGGGATTCATGTTTTTTTCTTCAAACCACTGCAGAGCACCTGGAGTAGGTCACTGCTCCTTTTCGATGCTTTCTGGCCTGAGGACCTATTTGTAGACAGTTTGTAAGCTCTTTGCCTAGAAGCTAAACAAAGTAACTGTATCTCCCTCAGGAGAAAGGGATTTTTGTACAAACAAGTTTTAAGAACTGTCCACAAAATTTCTTACTTCAGTTAAAAAGTACTTCATGTCCCTAACATGACAGTAGTTGGGTTTTCTTTGCTCATCATCCAAATCTGGACTGTCTCTCTTACATGTATCAGATATTATACTTTAAATATTTTTACAACTGGTTTATGTTCATCTAACTCTGCAGAATAAATCATGAGTTGTGGTTATAAATTCTGCAGTTTCTCTGACAGTTATAGCACTTCTGTCATATGCTGCATGAATTGCAATTGCCTAATTTTGTAGTTTTAAACAGTTCTGGAAATGTTGCCCAAGCTTATTTATTTATTGAAGTACATTGCTGCTTCTGAAAGGACAATCAAACAGAAGTAACATCAATTTGGAATAAGCCATGTGACAAAGTGTGACCTAATTCAGCCTGCAATTACACCACATAACTTATTGCTTAGATAAGTACAACATGGTAACACCACTGGTATTGAAACTGCTTTAGTGCATTCCTTACTGTTAAGTAAAGCAGCTTAACTCTTACTGTGACAATGTGGACCTAAACGACAGGCAAAGATCAACAAGTGTGGTGATATCTTCACTCTTCTGCCTGCTTCTTTAATAACAGCCCCAGAAGCGCTTTAAGAACCATTATATTAGCATTGCTTTACTACAAAATTTCCAGTGCATTAGACAAACAGCAGTGGTTATCTCAAGTGGTTGAATAGTATCAGAAGATAGGAGATAATCAGAGTCTATAGTTACATTGCACCCCAGAAGAAGATTTAGTCTTTCGCTCCAGTTATTAGAGACCTAAGGCTGCTCTTCACAGCCATTCTCATATTTTGAATTTATCTTCTCAGGATTAAGGAACCAGATCTGCTTGTTGATACCTGGAGAAACTTCTGAAATCCCTGAAATCTCTGTTTGATTTTTACACATTACTGAATAAAACATAATAAACCCATTACAAAGGCCTGAGTTTAAAGTCTAGTAAAAACAATGTATTTATAGCTGAAGATGTTTGTATAAAGATTTCAAATATCTTTTAAAAATTATGCAGTCACAGAAAGAGCTCAGCTGTTCTGCTGATTCATGGATAAAATTAAGAACTAAACTGTTATTTTAATTTTAGAATAAGCCCAAAGACCAAAGGGAAGAAAAAGGCAAAAAATCCTGAATATGCAAAAAAGAAAAAAAAAAAGAAAGAAAGAAACAGCTAAAGCAAAAGACTTCATGATTGCATAGAAAATCAAAAAAATCTCTTCAATACTAACAGAACATTTCATGAGCAGTTTTCTAAACTTAAGAGGCTAATTAGTTAGTGTGAAAAGAACTATTAAAAAGCCCACGAGTTGTTTTTTGTGGATTTTTTCATTTTCTAAATTAAATTTATTTTTTCTTACATACAATTTTTGAAGCAATTATCTTTTCAAGCTCCATACTGACACTGGTAATATTCTTGATTTTTAATTAGGTTAAATTAGAACCTTTATCTGGCCTGCACACGCACATTATGTCTCCACTGGTCATTAAAGCAGAAACAGCACAAAGTCTGAAGTAGTGAACTACTTCTGAAGTACAGCAGTTTAAAGTTACTGAATTTATTAAAGTTTGAAGAAGCACAATAAATTGCAGTTTTATAGTGGTAGTCATGTTCTGCATGTTGATAGACCTGGAAGAAAAGGCAATAAGTGTAATATGTTCATATTTTGCCCAAACAGATTTTTTAATCTTGTTGAGTGCAGCTAGTATTTAGTCATGGTTCCAGATCATCTGTTTCTACTGCGCACCCATAACCTCCAAGTGGAAGACTTTGAGTCTGAGGGAAGGATTCCAGACTCAGTAATCCTCAGCACAAGAAAGCTGTGAAGCTCTTAGAGCGAGTCCAGAGGAGGACCATGAAGATGATCCAAGCACTGGAGCACCTCTCCTATGAAGACAGGCTGACAGAAGTAAGGGTGTTCAGCCTGGAAAAGAGAAGGATCCAAGGAGACCCTAGAGCAACCTTTCAGTAGCTAAAGGAAGCTTATAAAAAAGAGGGTGGCCTTTTTACATAGGTGGGTATTGATAGGACAAGGAAGAATTTATCTGAACTGAAAGAGGGCTGGTTTAGATTAGGTATTAGGAGGAAATGCTTTACGGGGAGGATGGTGAGGCACTGGAACCATTTGCCCAGAGAAGTTACAGTTGTCCCATCTCTGGAAATGTTTAAGGCCCAATTGGATGGTGCTTTTAGCAACCTGGTGGAAGGTGTCCTTTCTCATGGCAGGGGCCTTGGAACTTGATGATCTTTCAGGTCCCTTCCAACCCAACCCAATAACCCAGTTCTATGATTATTCAGGACCTTAATCCAGTCTCCTTCCTTAGTAGATGCCAGAACTGATGTCTACAATTGTCCAGGACCAAGAATGAAGTTGTTTGTTTTTCTTACATGATGAGAGTTGAAATTATGCTGTTTTAAAATTCTTACCAAATTTTGTTTGACTTAGCCATATCTAATGCCCTTTTATTGATGTGATTTGTGATTTGGAGAAAACCATAGGGTTTTCTCTAAACATGTGGAGGTGGTGATGAGCACTCTGTAGGATAACAGCTAACTTCAAAGGGAGGAACACCTAGAGGAGCCAGATAGAGTGGGATTACATTGCTTCAATCTTACTCATCCTTTCCATTCCATCCTTTCCTTTCCAACCAGTGGAAACTATCCTTCAAAATCATAATTTGGGTCTTAAGGCATGACTGAACTGGATTTGGCGAGAGGAATTACAGTCTTAAATCCAAAAACAATGGTATCTCTTACATTTATGAGAACTATGAGTCAGATAATCTAACTATAATAAGACCTTAAGATAAGCAACAGGACACCCAGGGTTAGATGCAAGGGTCTTCTAAGAGCTTCTCCCAAGAGAAGCTGTCATCTGTTAAATACAGAAGGAGCAACTAACAGCTACTGGCTTGAGCAAAAGCATTCCAAGGAGTACCACACTTTTCTGCCTAAACAAATGAACATGACAGTTATTCTGTCAAAAGTCCAAGTTTATAGCAGACACATACACACCTCTGTGTGTGTGTGTGTATGTATTACGTTAAAATACACTGTTCCACCTTCCATTCTTACTTAGGTACTTTAATCTTAGTAGTACCTATTTCAAAAAATCCTAAGAGTCATTCTAGTTCTCACCTTCCCTTGCCCCAAATTACATGGTTATTAAAAAATTGTAAGGCTCTCAATAAGACTTTGCCTATGACTTGACTCATAAAACTTGGTGATGCAGTAAAGCTAAAACATAAACCATGTGCTACTATGTTAAGAGTGCCAGGGATTTACAAAGCATTGGATGTCCCCAAGATGAATACAAACTTTTTAGTTCTGAAGTATGTACAAAATATGCATGTAAATTAGAACTCAAGGCAAATTTAATTTTGCAGTTTGTTTCCATTTACAAAGGTATTTTATAGACCATTCTAGTCCACTCTGACAAAACCACCTTTATTTGAAACTCCATACACAAACTTTTCCTTATTCCTAAAAGCAAACCCCTATTAAAACACTCATAAGACAGAGCAAGTGCATTTCAAGACCCTGAAGATGTACCTATTCAAGTAATATAAATTAAAATAAAATGTCCTAAATGTAATAATTCAGTATTCTAATTGGACCTTGTGGTAGGGTGATATCCTGTAGTGAAGAAAGATGTATTACATTTTTGTTTTAGCATTTCCCCATCTTTTAACTAATATACAAGAAAATGTGAAAGGAAGATTAAGATTATCACATTCACATTCTGTCACCTATTCTTCAGAGAACATATCAACTGTGCATTTTACTTCTAGTCATTAGAGCTACAGGAGTAAATTAAAGCCTGAGTGTCTGAATCCCATTTGCTTCTTTCAATGCATCTCCCATGAGTGACAGTGGGAGACTCACAGCGGAAGGAATGTCCTAATATTTTGTTTCCCTGTAGCTACAGATATCAGTGGGTTACAATTAGAATGATCATTTGGAGGAGCATTTCAACATATCAAAAATACATTTAGGGCTAGACTCAGTTGTTTTACATTTTAGTTCTTCATTGTACCAGGCAATTTGGCACTTCATTTTTCCCTTTTAAGCTTTAGTCCTGCTACGTTATGCTGCTCATCTATTGACGTGATTTTTTTAAAATATATTCCTTTAGGCTTCTACAATAACACTGAAATATTTTCATGGCAATATTCAGAGACTTTTGAGTTAGAGGCTGTATCATGAACTGCAGGAATTAACATTGTTCTTCAAAGTGAATGAAACTCCACTAATACCAGATTTGCCTGAAATCACTCTTGGATCAAGCTTCAGATTTTCTGTTTGTGAAAAATTCAAGCATTTGATGAAGTTTCACTTGTCTGCAAACAGACATCTGGCTTTTTTTCCCCACTGGAAAAAAGTGATAGGGCCTAATAGACAAAGGCTTTTGTTTGTTTGCTACAGAACAGCTGCTCTTAATCTACCTTGGACTCACACTGGTATTGCAGTATCAAGGAGGATGTAAGCAGACAAGAGGACAGTGAGAGGCCGAAGGGCAGATTTTCAACACTGGTAGTGTTGGATTCAGAGGCAATATCAATGTAGTTTACTGCAGTCATTTATTACATTGTCCTTTAGCTCCAAATGTGCAGAACAGTTTACTACTGAGCCTGCATAATTGCATTGGAGGAGGTATCTGGGAGTCCTGGAAATACTGGCAGTACGGATAGTTTTCATGAGAACTAGCATGTGAGGCTCTCAAAATTCCGAAAGGCATTTTGTTATTTTTCACAGTTACTTGTTTATTCATGACTGTCCAGGTCCAAAGGGTAAAGACATAGGCTCTGTCAGCACTAAACCCTCTGTCACTGTCTCTGATGACTGGCCTGTGTCACAAAAAGCCAGCTACCTGACACTGCTGCACCCATCTCTCATTTTACTCCCCTGTGTGCCCTCCTCCCCCTCCTTATTCATCCCAGATCTAGAGCTGGAAGGATAAAAATTGAGAGGAAGCCAGTATTTCCTCACACTTAATCTGTGTGTCCAGAGACAGTATACACTCTGGCCATGCTGGTAATCTCTACGTGCCCTGAACAGATACAGCTTTCTAGAGAAGCTTCTGTTGACACCAAGGAGAAAATAAAACTCCCTTGGTTGCTTCCTTGGAAGACTTCAACTTCCTAGCCTGAATGTGGACATAAAGTGCTAGAACAAATCCTAGCAATTTCTTCCTGTAGGAGGAGATTAAAATCTGATGAAAAGAGGGACAGAACTATAGAACTTCATTCCAGCAATCTGAGGCATCAAGAAACCTATGAAGACAACCTCCCATTCAGCTGCTGTTGGGCTGTTTGCAGGCAACATTCTGGCGTTTCCTGACCAGGCCCAGTACAGACATGGCACTTGCTGTTCTAAGGATTGAAGGGTTCTTGACAAAGGAAAGGTCACTGAAAGCTTCACATATTGCTGCGATTTTTCTGTAGACTCTTAGTTACTCATTTCTTGCTCTTCTAACTAGTAGTGCAGAGAAGTGGAACTTTCATATTTCGCTTTGCTGACTCCTTCAACTGCCCATTAAACAAACCTAGACTAAAGTATCACCTTCAGTACAGACAGCTCTGCATAGGATAATCCAGCCTACCTGCAAGATCTGCTTAGCTCTGTGACAACTTGTGACATTTAGGCTTTGCCAGAAAAGAAAAAAGAAAGCCAAGAGTAATAGAAGATTGGAGTGCTGCTGACAGGACATCCATGGAAGCTGGCACAAACTGGCAATAAATCAAGAGATAACGTCTTTGCTTCTGTTATCTTCACTGACCTTGTAAAAAACAAGATTTTTCTGACTTTCCAAGGTAAAGAATGAGGTAATACTCTTTTACCTACCATTTTCTTTAAACTGGGGATTTTGATGGTGGATGTGTTACTGCAAAAATGTACACTGCCCATAGTTCAGTGATTCTGGTTTTAGGCATTCTGCGCTGTGTTTAGGAAACTGAATTGCAAAACTGTCTTTGTAAAACATAACTATAATTCATGACATGTATGTCTGGAAATCCAGCAGCCTCTTAATATCACTCATTAGTAAAAAGTCTGTTCATCTGCCTTTAAAAAACAAGGACAGTACAAAAGCAAAAGACAGATCCATGAAGCAGAAATTCACAGAGAGTTGAGATGCAAAGGTAAAGCCTCTGATACATTTTACTGCAGCTGTTAAGGTTAATTTCTTGGGAAATTCTTCCTATGTGTAGGTGTGCACCAAACACCTGGAAATCTCTTGAGTGAAATTTATAGTTGCAAATTTCTTGCAAATTAGATTTCACTGGAATATCAAGCAGCCCTCCCCTCTTATTTTAATTCCTCCAAGAAATGTCATAGCCCACATAAGTAATATACAAATATTTTTGATATATGTCTATGTATACATGCATAATTCATATGTTGCGTGAAAAAGTACTTTAAACTGCAGTGCATTCAAAAATGAATAAATTTTAGTAATGGATGCACAAACAGCCTTTATTCTGTATTTGTACGTGCTCATTATATAGGACTCTTCAAATATTAAAGTAGTATTTACTCTACTGTTCTTCTTAGGTGGCTAGCAGATAATATTCCCATCATTAAATGGTTTATTTTTTAAACCTGTTGCTAATCTGTTCAACAGACTGCTCAAAAGCTGCATGTCTGGGGTAGAAACCCCTTGACTAATAACTATAATTAAGTAATGAAGATAATGCCACTATATCTGGTGATTTGGCAGGTAAGGGAATACATGAAGAAACAGAATATATAAGGATGAGCCAGTCTAGAAGATATGCATCCTGTAGTCTTCAGAGTATTCACTAATAAAATTACTGTATGACTTGTAATTATATTTTGTAAGTTAAAGGAGAGCCAGAATTATATCTAAGGGATTGGAAATGAAAAGATAGACTGATTATTTTTTTGGTTACATATAAAGAAATAGTAGTAATTACAATTTGCTAAATATACCTTGAACTATCATAAATTTAATTAAGATCATAAATAAGAACATCTATAAGTATCTACTCCAGTGAGGACTACTAACGTTTCAAAGGATGCAGATGCAAAGGCAATATGGCACCTTAATATTTTAGGTCAGAATTTCATTAGATTATTAGATACAACTATAAAACCTGATGGGACTTGAGGAGTTATGGAAAGAGGAGAAATTCCATAGTCAACCACAATATGAGTTTGAGATCAGAGATTCACAGAATATTCTGAGTTGGAAGGGACCTACAAGGATTAAGTCCAACTCTTAAGTAAATAGCTCATATGGGGATTGAACCTACAACCTTGCTGTTATTAGCACCATACCCTAACAAGCCGAGCCTAGTTAAATACAGAGAAAGCCTTCATTAAAAAAAAGGAGAAGAAAAATAAAAAATATTTTATTCCAAATTTGACAGAATTTTTCAAGAAAACTTTCCAGTTAGCTTGAAAAAGCATGGGTAGAATTCTACATGAATTTGAAGTAAAAAAAAACCCCATGAACTCCTGTGGGAAGCAGACAATATTTTGCACCATTTTATTCAACCTAAAGTTTTTACACTGCATTTATTGCTGTGGTCTCTGAGTGTTTTGCAGGGCATTAGGGTGATGACTGACATCTATCTACCACTCAGCTGCTCCCTTGGGGCAGAAGTGAAGGTGTACTGGTGGTGTGCTTTTCTCCAGAGGTGAAATGGATAGATCCCACTAGGTTACTGCAGTGCAAGTATGTGAAAACTGCACTGGATGTGGATGCAGGAGGTGAAGTATATCTGGAATCAGACACATATGGTCTGTGGCTACCACACAGATTTGGCCACTGAAAGGAGCTCTGTAATGATGCCAGTGCAGAGAGACTGCCAGGATGAAGGTTTAAGGCCATGTCTGTACATCTCCTCACCAGCCTGGCTGTATGGCTCTTACACCAATGTAAGCAGTGCTAGCAATGAGGAGCTGCAGGGGTAAGAGAGTTTTCAATGACGTTTCACTTTCATGGCATTATACTGCCAGTTTTTCATCTGCTGAGTTATCTGACCTATATTTCATCCTGTCCAAAGTAGATTAATTTCTAAGAATCCTTCTCTTTGTACATTTTTAATTCAGAACAGTAGCTTGTTCTGATTATTACGCAGGACCTCTGAGTTTTACCAGAGGTGGAATACTATCTACGTTTATTTAGCTTGCTCAGCAAACAGTCCTTTAAGAGTAATTATTGACAAATTAAAGAAGTCAAGTTAAGTGCTGCAGGGATACAAAGGCATCACACAGAATGTCTTAAACAGAAATATACTGTTTGAAACAAAATGTCATCAAAGTCTGGTAAATTGAAAAATGTAAAACATCTGTTAGATAACCATTTACCATTTGATCTACTATCATAATTCTTAAAGAAAAAAAAAAAGAAACAAAACAACAAACCCAAAATGCTGCTGTAGCTGGTCACTGGTGCAATACAGAAGATAGAATTTCACTAATCATATGATACAAAATTATGGAAATAAAAAAATAAAATGCCCATTTCTTAATTTGAGTCTAATGGTATCCAAATGACAATGTCTGAAATTACATCTTTCTAGTTAATATTGAGTTTAAATAGTGTACTTAGAGATTATATTGCTAACTCTAGGGAACACCTAAATAACAGATCAATCATCTGCTATTTTATTTAAGAGTACTGATTATAAATCTGATGTAGTATTTCCTCAAACACTGTTCTTCCTTAATCCGAAAGCAAAGAAAACAGATGTGTTTTTTTCCAGTGTAACAGGCAACATTTCATAAAAGAATTCAAGGCTGAACAATCAACAAATTCCCATTACAAATGCAAGAAAATGAAACACCATCATATTTTATTCTTACATTTATGAAAACATTCAGCTCGTGTGTCATGCACTCCTTACAGGAAAAAACAAGTTCAGCATTATGTAAACAACAGCAATGTCCTTACCTGGGGGAAAGCTAGGGAAAGTCACACCATGAAAATTTTCAATGTAAAGGAGCTATTGAGGTTGTCTCCTCCCCTCTAGTCATACACTGTATTTTAAAAGTCAACATTTTAAAAACTGGCAGCTAGAGTTAAATCTTAGTTACTGTATTAGAATAATTCATAACTTCAGTATCAAAGCTATAACACAGTCTTTTGACTACTCCTAAATATTGATATTTTAGTTGTGAAAAAAGGTCTGGGTTTCTTTGGATAGCTCTTCAAATTACAAAAATTTCTATTCATTATAAATGCACATAATGGCAACAGTCTCAGAATTAAAATAGTATCTAAGGAACACCCACAGTTAGGATTTTAACCTAAAATCTTTAACTTCCTTCTATAAACAGTAAAATGTTACATGCTACCACTTAAAAATAATAAAAGAGAATTTTTGTTACTATAGGTCATTGATACTATTACCAAGCAAGATATTTACTTCAATTCTCTTGATGAAATTTTCCCATATACTCACCAGCAGAAGTCTCTTTGCTTCCCTAAGAATTTCCACATTCACACTTGCTTTATACTCTTCAATATTTTCTCTTAAATGATCCAATTGTGTTTTTTAAAAATCCGAATCTGTAATACTTTTGCATAAAATTAAATAGCCCCCACTGTTATATTCTGAATGCTGGGGAATTCAGAACTGTTAGCAGTGATGATCCATACCAAAACTTCATCTGTAACACTGGGACATGCACATTCCTTCCCAAACATGGTATTCCTATTCCTTTCTAAATTCACATGTGAACAGGGTCTCCCTATTCATTTTGAAGGGATGCTTTGTATAATGTGAGCATGAACATATATGAAGAAATTCCATAAAAACATCAACTGGAACAGGCAGTAGCATACTTTTCTTATAGTTTCTGCAGGTGCTAGCCATAATATGCACAAAATGAAACAAATATTCACAGGGCCAGATGGCAGGATGGCAGGGCCAGAGCACAGCTAAGCCTCATGGACCAGCAGATGGACTGACAGCAGATATGTGCATCTTTTATCCAAGGCCATAGGGAAGAAGGGCAGGAGGGCAGAGCCATCACCCCAAGGACCCATGTCTGCAGTTGTGTGGGGAAGGAGAATGCTGAGCTCCCAAGGTGAAAGTCAGTGGAAAGGACAGCTTGGAAAATGTGAGGAAGTGAACTGGATATTTGGTCTTAGTAAGTCCATAGAAGTAGGACACTGGGTGTATTCCTTTGTAAATAAACTGAATTTATCTAAAGAAAGATCTTATTGTAAAAATCGATTCCCCTTACCAGCAGACTAATTGAGCACAGCTCTGAATACTGGCTAAACACTTGAGTCAAAAAACAAGAAGATAAAGCTTTGAGCATAGTAGAAAAGTTACTAAAAGAATCTTTTCAAGCCTATTCTGGAACATTACACAACTTATTTCTTCTTCAGCTTTATCCCCAATGCTCTCTGTCACTGTTCTCAGTGACACTTTCACTTTCTTACTACCAGTATTGAAAAGCATAAACACTAGAAATAGTCTGCCTTTCTACAGCAGATTTCTTTCATGCCTCTTCAGGTTTCAAAGCAAAGTCCAAATACAGATGATGCAGGAAAATCACCTCTACCAAATGGGAAATTGATGGCAAATAAATCAGTGGAGGCATAAAAAGAAAGATTATCTCTTACTGAACTTTATTTATCTTTGCTTCAGTGTGGAGGCATATACCAGTCCTCACTTTAAAGGAGAGGCATTCAAAAGCCTGTGTTGGCACAGAAGGGTGAAGAATCAGGAGAGATTCCAGCTAAGAAGTGGCTGGACTCATTATCAACTTGCTTCCTCCAGCTCACAAACCCCAGAATTGTCCCTCTGTATCTAATGTCATTATGCAAAAGCAAAAGAATTTCTTCTGTAACACCCCAATACACAATTAGGCTGGGGAACTTAGAAGATGCTAGGTACATAAATGTACATATGCCTTTTTGATAAAGTCTTGAAGAAATATTATTATTAAATAAGCCTATGTGTCCTTGTGCTTTATGCCAAAACTAAGCAGACTATCATAAAACAGTCAAAAGAGTGCAACAGCACACATAGGGATTTAAAAGTAACTAAGATCTCCCACATACAGGTGTGAACACTAAGCAACTTCACCAGGTGTAGTGAAATTAATCTGTGTAATTTAGGCAGTTTATGTCTTTTAGTGTTTAAATCTATAGATCAATCTTGAGACAATTGTATAAAACTTCATTTGTAATAAATGTTGTTCATTTGACTACATGAAAATACATTTCATTAATGAATAGCTTCCTCTTATTCAGAATCACATATTGAGTTTGGGGCCATAGATAAATAACAGAAACTAAATGAAAGTAACATTTGCCCTGTGAATGATTTTCTTTTCCCTCTTGCTGGAAACATTTCCTCCCTCTCTGCTAGTAACCATAAATCTTTCTCTGTACTGCTCTGTTAACTTTAATAAGAAGTACGGCACAGTAGCCAGTGCTGGCTTTCACTTACTGTACCTGAATGTTAAGCAGCATTGCAAAATGTTAAGTTGCAAGATAACTGAATAGTTTTCTTAAGTCTTTGTATTGGGTTTCCATGGTAAGATTTTTGAAGTGGGAATACTATAGGGTTGGCTTCTGTGAGAAGCTGTAAGAAGATTCCTCTATGTCCAATGGAGGCGATGCCAAGCAGCTACAAGATGGACCTGCAACTGGCCAAGGCCAAGGCCATCAGTAACAGTGGCAGCACCTCTGGGGTAATGGATTTAAGAAGGGGAAAAGCCTGTACAGCTATGGATGGAGCCTGAAGGAGACTGTGACCCTGTGAGACACTTATGCTGGAGCAGCCTTCTGACAGGACTTGTGTCCTTGGGAGGAACCCACACTGGACCAGCATGTTCCTGAAGAACTGCATGCCATGGAAGGGACCCACACTGGAGGCTGTGGGAAAGACCCACTTTGGAGAAGTTCATGGAGGACTGTCTGCCATGGGAGTGACCCCACACTGGCACAGAGAAAGTGAGGAGTCCTTCTCTGAGGAAAAAACACCAGCAGACACAATCTGTAGTGAAATGACCGCAGCTTCCATTCCCTGGGGGAGACTGAGAATTAACAATACTTCTCACCTCCCTCTAGACACTCCCATAGGAAAATACTAATTTACTAGCAACCTCACCACAGCTGCCTTGCTTTCCAGTTTCTCTGTTTCAGACAGGAACATATACACTGACACCATGCATCATTGATGGAAAAGTATTTGGGATTTCTTTCAGCAAAGATTCTGCTCATGAAACTTCAACCAAGAGAGGGAGAAAACTTGCATTCTTTAGGGCATGAAACCCATGTAACAGAATTTCATAGCTTTTTCATATGACTTTGTTAGTAATGTTCCAGTGCTTTGTGGATAAGTTCCTAATCATAGATATCTGTAGCCTGACTTCTGAAAAACAAAATATTACTTTAGTTCTTTTAACATTGTCAGCAGCAATGTGTAATGAGACAATGTGTTTATACTGTTTGGACTGAATTTCTCACAGGGGCTCTAGTCCACTGTCATCCATACTGCCTATGTGTTGATCTGTCTGCAAGGAAAAGTTTGGAGGCAGGCAGATGGTTTCAAAGCAACTGCAAGTAGTCACAGCTGACAAGATTGCAATTGGGATTCCAGTTTACCCGTGTACTCTGCCACCTCCTTGCCCCATGCCACCAAGCACAAGGCACCATAACTGTGCCCAATGATGTGACATGCAGCGCTGCAGTGAGCAGCTCTCACCTACTCCCTTCTGCTGTAACAGCAGCAAAGGTGGTGAGGATGAGCTTTGTTTTCCCATAAGTATTGGTTTGGTTGCACTAATCTGTCCCAGGCCTGGTACACATGGATCAGGAAACCAAGAAATAGAAAATTCACTTAGAAATAAAACCTCAGAGTGGAACATCCTTGTTCCCCCAAAACAAGTCTTCAGTCTTGAGTAGCTCACTAGATTTACCCTTGCTACTAAGCTGGTCCTCATGCTTTACAAAGTGTCTATGACCAAATCAGATCATCCATCCTGTCTATATTCGTTTCCAAGACACAGAAGAAGTTTGTTCCAGTCTGTAGCTATGGCAGTGACACTTTTCCTCCAGTTCAGCATAAGTCATAGCTAAGCAGCCTGACCTAGCCAGCATTATGGCATTACTCTGCAAGTGAGCTGCTGCTGGTATGCTTGCTGTTAGTTTGGGGAGCAAGGCTGAAGGGCAGACAATGCCATCTTTAGAGAGAGGACATGCTCATGCTCTGCACACACTTGCTTATGGAGGGTATACTGACGGCCAGTGACCAGAGTTGAGTGCCTGGGATTAGGAAGACTCTCCAAAGACTACCCCTCTCCCAGTCTCTCTTCACATATGCATTTTTGCTGTTCTCCCTTCATCTACTCAGCAGTAAAGCAAGCACTGTGAAGGGGTTCTGCTCTACTAGTCACACTTGCAAATCTAGTCTGTACTGCAAATCTAGTCCTCATCTATCAGCCATGTAAACAGGCAAATTTCAAGCCTTGTTAGTTGTAGGCTGTGGTTAACGGCCTGTAGTAGTTATAACACTCCAGACTAGATCACATTTTTGTACAGTGTGGGTAAATGTGGCATTAAGCAGTGGTACCATAATCAGAATACACCACCATTTCACTAATCACAAATGTTCATTTTGCTTTCCAAGGACTCATGAAGGAGCCATGGGTTCTCTAACCACATCTCTAGACGTAGTTCGAGCATTAAAACAGACAGACAGACAGTAGGGTAGTACCATTAGCATGGTGCTTTCAGGGAGACAGCTGGGTCTGCAGGAAAGCAGGTGTTGCAACCTGGGGCAGAGATCTTTTCCAGGCAATTCCCCTGGATCAAGGCTTGCAGAGAAGTGAGCCCAACCTCAACAAAGGAATGTGAGTAGTGACCTGGCAGGAGCCTAACTTCTAATGTAGAGTCTGCCCTCTTCTCTTTTCCAACATATTGGGAGGCCAAGGAAAGTGAAGATTTTTTCCTGGGAGACTTTGTGGCTTTAAGTACATGCCCCAAATTAAAAATGGGACACAAAAAATATGAACATCAGCAGTAAGTTTCTGTGCCTGATTTTTCCCATTGCTGTTAAACTGCCCATAATCAGAGAAGATATGTTACAGCATGTCCACAGGTTCTGCAGCACCCAGCTGCCACAGCCATGCAGCACTCTCTGTCACGGAGAGCATGCAAACCCATAGGATGGGAAGGAAGGCAGCATTTGGACCTGTTAAAATCTGAAAGAACAACAGGACACACACTAAGCATATGTTCTGGAAGACACGGACCTAATTTCCAGAGGGAATACTTAAAAATATTTCCAGGCCAAGATGGACAGAGAAAGATAATGAGATTTTTGCCTTTGTGGTACAGGTACCTCAAAAAGAAAAGTAAAAAGCAGTGCTTCCTATGGATAGGGCTATTCCCTGAAGAGGGACAGATGCATCTTCTCTGTGATGTAAAAGACAGAGGTTTTTCTTTTGCTGCTCTGTAGCAGAGTTGCCATAGAGCAATACAACTGTTTTGCTGAATTGAAAATATCTGCTCTTTGGTTTTGCATGGGAGTCAACTCCAGGCAGAAGGAGAGGATTCTTTCCTCTTCTTGAGGTTTTGTGCACATTGTGGGCTATGTTAGATGTGGCAGGGCAAGTGATCTCACTGATGCATTTTGGTTTCCCTATTTTAAAACTGCAAAGAACAGATGAGTCCATCCTTGACAGGAAATTTTGGCCAGATAGTTCTTAAACTATGTTTTCAGAACTGTAAAATATGTTAGGATTGTTCCAAAACCAAATCACTCTTTTGCCTGTCTCATTGATCTAAGTGGCCCATAAAGTTGTGGCAATAGCTAAAGAAAAAGATACAGGTGCTGACATTTATTGGCATAGGGGAAAACATTCTTTATGAGTCTAATGGTATGCATTTGGTTCTGCTGCTTGTGCACTCAGAAACAAACCAAAAAAGCAAATACATGATGATGGTTGTTCTGAGGTAGAGATATGGGCAGTCAAGTGCATGGTCATAGCAGTGGCTGGCAATGCCTTATTACCCAGTGGAGTTCCACCCAGGAATGGCTCTCCAGAGCTGCTGACTGTGTAGAGAAGGCATAAGCAGGTTAGCAGGTGGCATAACCTGCATTTATTTATTCAATTTGATATTGAGGAAAAGGTGAGTTGGGAGCAGGTGTCCTGTGGCCTTTCAGTCACAGGTCTCATGGGACTTGCTGTCAGCTGTGGGAGCACTAGGCAGCATGGTCATGCAGATGCCTAACAGTCCAGTGAGGGCTGAAATTATATATTGATCATATTTCACAAGATACACTTTAATCTGATTATTACATTTAAAATGCCTACTTTACATATCTTGGACTTCTAGATAACTGAAGCCAAACAACAACTTTTAACCAACAACAGAATAATTTTAAGAACACAATAAGAAAAAAATGAAATTACAGCAGGGCTTCTGCTGTGCCTGTTATTCAATTTCTCACTGAGCGTGATCAGCTCTTCCTCTCCTGGTGAAGACCTGCCCTTTGCTCTGTGAACAGAAGAAGGGCTGGTGGGGCATATTGTTTCTGGTGACAACTGCTTTGGTTCACCAAAGACAGTCAGATTCAGAAATGTTCTAGTTACATAAATGGTGAATTGGAGCACTGGTAGTCCTTCCAGTGTTAGAGAGGATGTCAGTGTCACCACCTCTTGCTAATTGCCCGCATTACACAGTGCATGTAGATGAAGGCAGCAAAGCATTTCCTTTACCTCAAGCTATGAAATAATTGGAAGTACAACAATTTAAATCCCTTGGTGCTGGACGGAGGGGTAAAGGCAGTGGAAGGGCTAAAGGTGGGGAAGAGGTGGATAAGAGACAGGCAGTCTCTTCTCAGTCTCAAAACTCATTCAGTTGTAAATCAGATGACCTTTGTGTTACTTTTCAATTTACTTTTCATGGAGAGATTCAGAAAACCCAGTAGCCTAAAGCAAAAACTTAGCAAGCCAGGCTGAAGTCAAGGCTTGCTTATTATGACCTTTACTCATGAAGACTGTCTTCACTTTCTGAAATGGTTTTCTTTTCCCAATTTTCAGAGACTGAAATGTTATGGTTCATAGCTGAAACATTGTCAAGAAGGATCTTTTCCCCATGATGACAAAACTGTATAAAGAACATGTGATCACCAAAGCCCTCCCCTCCCTGAAGATGCATCCTAAAGGGAACTTTGGACTCTGAGCTAAGCCACCTAAGGCAACTTGAGATAAGATAGAGGTGACACTATTTTCAGTCATCTCAAAAAGCAAACAAGGCTTAGGGAGAAGAATACATCCACAAGAAAGCCAAACCCAGCAGCTGTCCCGAAAATCATCCCTGTCTGGGTTCCATGGCGTGGGGAAAGCCATAGCCCTCAGGCTCTCTGTTGAGGGCAGGTTTGCACAGACTTCCTCTCCCCCACCCCGGGACGGCCATATCCATGGGATATTCATGTGAGGGGCAGCTGAGGGGGTGTCATACCCCATCAAAGACCTCCCAAAGTGCTCCCCAGACTTATTCCCGAGGCCTTGCTCACAGCACTGCACATGATGCAAAGCAATTCAACAGATCCAAAGTCTGTTACAAGACCCAGTGTTAAAATTACCTGCCCTCCTCCTGAGTGGTCCCTGGGCATTCCCACCTCGCTTAAATGTATATTTGTCCATCAGACTCTATGTTTCTGGGGGGATCCTCACCACCTAGAAGACTGGATGGAGAGGATCAATAGGACATTGTTGGGAGTGGTGATATTTTCTACTTTATCTGTCTCTTTCACTCTCTTTCTGTCCCCCCAACTCTTTTCTCTTTCTTTCTCTTTTTCTCCCTCTTTCATTTACTTTTAAATAAAATCCATACTATTGACTTTGGCATACGGTCCTGTTTGCACCTCAATTTGGGCAGAGACATTTCTAATAATTTAAAGAACTGGATCATAACACCCATACAGTATGTATTTTCCAACCAGTGAAGAAAATGCAAAACTTGTCACAAAAAGCATAAAATTAATGAAAAGTAATTGAAAGGATACAGCTTACAATTGGCTGCATTTTGGTGCCTGAGCTTGACAGGAAAATTTACTTCTGTTAAATAGTAGCTTCTGGTTCATGAAACACTTTTTGATTATATAATTTTCTGGACTTAAATGAGATTCAAGTTATAGAGGGCAGTATGGTATAAAATGTGACAGGCATTGTACATGGAAGCCTTCGTTGTAAATGCCATGAATGGGATGATGCAAAAAGAAGGTAAACACAGAAATTGTTGGAAAGGTTTCATAAGGGAAAACTCAGAGTGATAGGATGAAAAGGGAGGTCAGCTGCAGATGGATGCAGAGCTGGCTGCATTTAGTCTGTGCCAGGGGGAAGACAAGGCTCAAGGAGGTCAAGCTGCACCAAGGCCACCATAGTCAGGATGGGAGATTATGAGCACCTATAAGCTATGATCTAAGAACTGCCTAATAGGATGTGAAGGGTGAAGTGAGAGCTTGATTCCAATTCAGTTGGAAAACTTTAAAATTGCAGTAATAATTCCAGCATCCACTTCAGAATTGAAGTTCAATGGACCAATACATTATTAATTTCCCTCCTTTTCTGTATATCTTCTTTCCCCAGTGTGCTACCATGTCTGTGAGTTCACTTTTGAAGCATCCTTCTGTTTCAGCAATGATTCTTTTGTTTCCATCATCTTTCTTCCTCTCAGGCTACTTTTTGTCATTTTGCTTTTTCCTAGCTCCCTGCCATTAATTTCTACTTCCCCTCTTACCTTGCTTAGTCCCATGTCCCTCTTTACCAGCTCAGTCCTAATAAATGCTTGCAGATAAAAACATATGTTAGATTCATCACTCACTGTTTTTAAATGCAGCTCCCAATTTCAGCAGCCAGAAACCTTTCATTGGCATCATGCTAGAATAATGACACGAGTGAGGAAAGGGAATTGGACTCCCAATACTTAGATTGTTAAAATTACAGACTCAGTGTTATGACCTGTCCCTGAAGGTGAGGGTAACTGAAGTTCTTTTTAATAGATTCCCGTGGGGTGGATTAGAGTGAAACAACAGTGAATGATCAGTGTTTAAATATATGTGTGTAGGGTTTATTTTGGAACAATTTGGTTGCAATAGAAAGGAGGTATGTAGCCATTTTGGTTATTATTCTCTATAGTAATATAACATTATAGAAGTATAAAGATATCACTCAAGAAAATACATAAGGAAAAGAAAGAAAAATAAAGGATAGGAGTAGATTGTGGAGAGGAAAATATCACCACCTGTGGATCCAGAAATGAGACTTGACTATTTCAATTTTGATGTCCGCTGGTTGAACTGGTCATTAAAATCTCAATCCATCAGAGTAGGGGAGGCCCACAAAACACAGACTTCAGTGGGTTAATATCAATTCAGGTTTATGTGGGAATGCCCAGGTACCTCCCCTGAGGGGGCAGTTTTATACTGCCTGATGTAACCCTGTAGATCTCTTGCAACACTGGATTATGCACAGTTCTCTGAGGTGGAAAGCCTCAGAGATGTGTCTGGGGGCACTTTGGGGATCTTTGATGGTACATGACACCTTCTAAGAAATGACAGCTGTCTCTCACACCAGGCAGCATAGTTGAGCCAGTTATGCCCCATCAGAAGGGATGAATACCTTCATGCCTGCATGAGAATGTCTTGGTACTTCCCGGGAGGGGGGAAGTTTTACAACTGAGACAGTTGTGTAAGGGAGGAAATTGGCTTGATAAAATGCATTATCCCACCAAGTAGAATCTGTTTCTTATTGGCTCTCTCCCTTATGTGGCTCAAACCCTAGCTTGTTACTAAACAAAGGTTGGTTTTTGTGGTCATCTCCTGGTGATGAGCGCTCACCCCCTCTGTCTTATGTGGATCAGAGATTTTGCCACCACACACAAAAACCTCTCCTCCCTGGCTTTTGTTGGGAGTGCAAATCTGGCCTCACCAAAACACACCTTTCTTTTGCAACTGGCTGATTGTTTGAGTCATTAACAATTAACATTTCAGTCTCCCATTCCATAAGGCTCAAAAGGAGTTGAAACTCTGCAGTTAGTTCTGCATCATGCCCTTACACAGGCAGAGTTGTTTCCCCTCTCTGCTACATCTCCAGCATAGTGGGTCAAAGTGCTGGAGGACAGCTGCAGTTCAAAGGAGGAGGACATTTATGAGACTGAGAGACATATCTTCTAGAGAGACTGACTGCTTCCCACAACATGTGTCAAGATGCAGCACTGCAGTAGAATTTGGGGGAAAATCAGGACACCCTAGACTGTAAGCAAGGCTACCAAATGTCTGGGGTAGGTAGGGACTTGACCTTTTTTCCAGTCCCCAAAATCTTTCTGGGTGAACAACTGACACATGAAAGCCCTTTGATGACAAAATTGTCTGTACTATAACTTTTTGCCCCAAAGTGATTTCAGGCTGATGCTTCTCTTAGTGCTCTTACACAACAAATAGATCACATCCTCTGCATTTGGCAGCACAGATCTTAATCCTGACCCTAAAGACTGTCTATCAAAAGTTTCCCTTGGCCAAAAGACCAAGTGGTTAAGAAAGAAGAAAACAGTAACAGTCCAGCTGCAAACAATGAAGGGGTGTTCCAGTGCCCCAAGGATAACCACAGTCTAGGTTTTGGATTATCCAACAGCATCTGGCAGTGCCACAACGGATGGCCCTGGTGCAGGGACAACCCTCAAATTCCTCTAAAACCAAAATGCAGAGTGGTGTTAAAAGACTGGTCAGTCTGATCTAACATTTTCATGGATGGTCCAAGTATAAAAGTATTAAATCCACTGTACATGCTCTGCATGTCACAGAACTCCTGTGAACATCAAGAAGGGTGAGAGAGCCCCACTGAACACAGAGTCTGCCTACGAGAGTGACTGTCTTTTTCAGGCACAAATGGTCACATAGTGATAAAGGGTTGCTCCATGGCTGGAGACTATTCATCGATGTGGAAGGAAATCTGTAAATCTAAAATACAGACAGCCAAATGCATTTGCTTATTTGTTTTGCTTTGGTGGGGAGTTTTTTGTTTGGTTAGTTTTTTAGTTATTGACATAATTTTTCTGTTTGCATTGCAAGCTAGTTTCTTGGAATTTTTTAGTACCATGAGAGTAAAACACCATGTGATAATACACATCTTTGCACAGTAAATACTACAGTAAATATAATTCCTACTAATTGCTGGCTCTGGAAAAAGGGGGAGATTTCTTCCTCTTCCTTTGTTATGGGCATTTCTGCCAATTGTTAATATATTTTTAAAAACATCTGTCTTTAGGATGATCCCCTAGACATGACACTCCAAACTATGCTTAAATTGGGCACCTAATTTTCAAACCTGGCCACTTGAAACTTAATTGTATAAATAAAACTGTGGTCAGTGAAACTTCTGACTAGTCTGTTTGTTAGCATCAGTAATGTTAAGTATCAGTTCTCTGGAAGATTAAGGCTCCAATAAAATCATCTATCATTAATTAAAAATGGTTGTTTTAATGACTTATATTGATATCTGAATGTTGAAAGCAAAGTAAATGCATCTGCAGAACTAATATTTAGTACATCATGAACACTCAACTGCTGTCCATCAGTTTATTAATAATTATTGCATGCATAGTTAGAATTAAAAATTTAGATTTGCTTATTGCTTTGATAAATTGATTTATAAAAGGCCTGCAACATAATATCAGTGTAAAAACCTTTTTTGCCCTGAGCTCAGAAAGATTTTTTTTAACTCCTGAGAGCTTTTGTTGGTTAGTTGTTAGAGCATATGGGAAGACAGGACCAAATGTACAATTTTGGAGAATACAGCTGCCATTAGTTAAGCACAGAACATGAATTAGAGTGTCTGCACTGCTGAAAATGTTCAGAGCCTTTAAAAAAAAAGCCTCCATTTTATATCAGTCAATTTAAATGCATTAGCTCTGAGAGTTTTCTTGCTATTTGTCATCACAAGAAGCCAAGATTTTTTATGGTATTTTATATAGGAAAAGCATTGGATTATGTTAAATACTGTATGTGTGTGTATATATATGTGTATATATATACGTGTATATATATATATATAATATATATATATATATATACACATGCACATATATTCCATATAAAAGCTATCCTCAGGATACATAGAGACTGCAAAACCAGCCAAAGTTAAATGTGTCAGCACAACCTTTTGCATATTCATTATATGCAGGTTTTTTGAACATATTCTTTCACACTACTGTCTATGGAATAATTTAAACCTGTTTTCACTAGAAAAACCTTCCTGTTCTCTAAGAACCATAGCAGCACACCATCCTAAAATAAGCTTTTTGACAGCCTTACAGGCTGAGTGTGCTACTGCATTCTCAGTTCTTGGTTGCCTACTCTTTGCTGGAAGCTGTTGCCATCCCTGTTTTGCAGGTAGGAATATCAGGGGGATACTTCCCTTTCACACTTGCTGTCAGCATGGCCAGTGGATTCAGTCCACCCAGGTCTCTGGTTTCAGTTCACCCAGATAGCCCAGAAGTGGTGGCATGATTATCTTCCTTTGAAAAGCTGTGGATGGGGACAGGATTACAATGAGCAGCTGGGGTACAATAATATCTCCAGTCAGTGCAGCCAACATGGAGAGGGAGGGGAGTCCACAGCCTCACTTACACCAGCAAAATAGTATTTCTGCTGACATGGCTGTTACCAATTCCCTTGGACAGAATTAAGGCATGTAGCACTTGTTCATCTGTTTTCTTTCTCTCAGTGGAGTCTTTGCCTGTAGAAACCAAAAAATGACAGTGAAATACCAAGAGATTTTAGATCTAGATCTGGCATTACATCTTTGCCTTGAACAGCATCCAAAATTTTGAAACTGATTACCATATGGATCACGGGTCTTCATGTAATAATCAGTCTTTCAAAAAAACAGTGATTAAGATGTGTATCACTGGTCTGCCTAGAAAATCCTTTTAAAAAGCAGAAAGCAGGTCCTGAGGCAAAGCTAATGATTTACCTTTGGAGTAAGGTAAATCTGATACTTGCTTACGTGAAGTTCCAGCTTTGATGTGGTGGTTTTTCAGTTTCCTCTCATTATTGATTTCCATGACTACCTGTATAAAGATATGGCCTGCATAGCTAATGGTGTAAGCAGCATCCCAGATACACCAAAGTTCCCATGTCTGAAGTTCTCTTAGAAAATTCTTGGATCCTGGTTAATCTTAGAATCAAAAAATCACAACTTGGAGTAATTTTTTTGCTTCAGTGACTTGAGAGAATAGCCTTTGTAAGAGGAAGACATACCACAAATCTTATAATATTTCTAATATTAGTGTTCTTTACGGTCAATAAGTTCACCTTCTACAATTCTCAGTCATTATATTCCCCTCTTCCAAAAGAATTATTGAAATTACATAGCATGGTTCTGTAGTTTGATACCTACATTGAGAAGGTAGACAATATTTTATTTCAGATGTACCTGAAATACTTGAAATGAACCTTTATTGCTTCTCTCCTAACCTTGACTATAGGACAAAAAAATTATAACAAGCTACTCCTAAGAGACCCCTTATAATAATTTTCAGCTTGGCTAGTGTTGGTTGCTCATCTTGAATGTATATTTTCACTGTTCTAATAAACACCATACCCGCTGGGAATGAAAGCTTTTCTTTAAATAAGACAAGAAGTCTCATTCAGATTTTCTATAAATTCCCTGACTATTTCAAGAAGTGCTTTCCTCTTGGAAAGTAAATTAGGAGTGCTGGCTCTCCTGATCCATCCTGCCAGCCTTTCAGTCATTTCAATGAGACAGAGAAATTTGATCTCTAGAATATATTAACTTTTTGCTCCTTCTTTGAACTTGGCCAATAAACTGGGTCAATTAACATAAATGGCAAAAGAGGTTGGACATCTGGGGAATGACACCAAATCCATTTTCCATAAACTTCAAAGTAACCAGATGGCAAATGATTCAAAGGCCTATTTTCAAGAACCAGCTGTATAATCCACTTACCAGTATGGTGTTAGAAGTCAGGCTTTACAGTAAGAAATTACACCTGCAACTTTGCCAATGACCTTGCATTAAAAACAACAAAAAAACCCAAAATGAAAAACAAAACAAAACAAATTGTCACACTACAGGAAATTCATAAGGAGCTTATCTGTAAATGAGGTATAGGCTATCAACAGTTAATTATATAAAGATAGCACTTAACAAGGAACAGGGTACACATCTTACCTATGCAGGCTGTATATCCAAAACAGATTAATGTTAATTAAATGGTCCATCAAGCTAGAGTGTGCAAAATCGATGAGCACTGACAGCAGTATAATAGAGATAAATCTAAGACATTGTCAACTATAGAAGGAAAAGTTTAGACATTGCGCATAAGCTGTGGCATCCAAATTTTGCCTGGCACCTCCTCACCGATTCAGTGTTTACTTTGGCTGGGTTTTAGGGTCAGTTAGAGGTATAGAGGGAGACCAGATTTCAATATTAGTGGCTTTTGGACTGAGATAAAAACAAGTCAGCTCTACCGACCTCACATATTTAGGCTGAATTCCCCTCCCTCCACAGAAGGTAGATGAAGCATGACTTTTAGGAAGAAATCTAAATCTCATGAAAAAGCTTTCTGCTGAACATTTACACTAAAGTCAAAGTGACATTTGACTAAGCAACATCCATCACTTGGTAATTCATTTCAGCTCTCTTTGCAGAATATGCAAATTCAATTAGCACAGTTTTTATGGCATAGCATTGTTCCTAAAGAAGGGATTTTGGTTCTTCTGGAACTTCTCCTCCCTGGTCTTTGTATTAAAAGGACACTAAAATGACTTCCAGTTCTGAAACAAAGCAAAGTTTTGAATGAAAATGTCACAGAATATTAACTCCATACTTCATGAAATGCAAGAATTTTACTTGTTTCTATTTAATACCAGTCTGACGTAGATTAATTATCTAACAATCTCATCTCTTTTTCCTCAGAAGACCTTCTTGATAGCAGGATGTCAAAACAAAAAAGGAACAAAGTACAGTTGATAAGGCTCTTCCTATCCAATATCTTTCTGTAGCAGCTCTGTGCCAAGCATAGCACTGTGACATAAAGAGAGACCAGAGCATCCCTTGATCATATACTGAGATAGCTACATGGCAGAATAGAGAGAAATACATTAGCTATACTTAACTTGTATTTTTAGTTTCTTTTCTTCCCTTGACACTTACCAGACAGGAATCACTTTGAAGAACTGCAGGAGCACAAACATCTCACTGAAAAACTTTTCTCTGTCTGATCCTTAATTCAGGTTTAGAAACTTTCCACTTTGAATGAATGAATGACTACCATGGTAGTACATGGATATTTTCTCTTCAAACATTGCAAATACTAAAATGAACTTTGCCTGATTTCTACAACTTGTAAGTCACTTCTGTTGTACTTCTCTAGAAAGGTGCAAGCTCCCCTGAAACTTCTAAAGCCAGCTCATTTTTGTATTGTCCTTCTGCTGTTGATTTCCTAGTTCTTAAAAAAGGATGAGCTCACCCAACATCCTTTCCTGAGGGCATGTATGGTATCTTCTTTCTCTAAACAATCATCTGTTTTCACAAAATGCAATTGTCTCTGAGGGCTGATTTCTGCAAGGACAATGAGCTTAAAAGTGATTAAGAAGGGTATGCACATCTGTATATGCTTGGACAAAGGCAGCATGCTTTCATTTCTATAATAAGCCATAAACCAAAGTGCTTTTTAGATATTGGTCCATCTATGGAGTTTCCCATAGTCAAAATTCATGAGAAACATTAGCCAGTTATTTTCAATTGACCACTCTGGTCAAATAAAATACCAAATAAACTAGTAAAAAAAATTCTCAAGAAACTCAACTAAATAAAAGAATAGCTTAATTCATGACAACTATGGAGGTACATCCATGCAGAGGAATAGGAAACAAGTAGTAGCACATCCTAGACAAAAGGCTAAGAAAAGAGCATTTTAACTCATTCAGCCTCATCAGCTACTATCCTGCTCAACTCTGTGCTAGTGCAGCCTCACCTCAAGTCCTGTGTGCAGTTTTGGGTGCCACAATTTAAGAAGGATATAAAGCTCTTAGAGAGCAACCAAAGTAGCAGCATGAGGATGGTGAAGGGCCCTGTTGGGAAGCCATATCAGGAGCATCTGAAGTCACTTGGTCTGTTCAGCCTGGAGGAGAGTGAGGGGAGACCTCACAGTGCTCTACAGCTTCCTGACGAGGTGAAGTGGAGGGATTCCTTCTATTTGGTGACCAACAATACAACCCCAGGGAATGGCATGAAGGGAAGATTGGATATTAGGAAGTTATTCTTCCCCCAGAGGATGGTTGGGCACTGCAACAGGCTCCCCAGGGAAGCGAACATGGCCTCAAGCCTGACAGAGTTCAAGAAGAATTTGGAAAACACACTCAGGCACATGGTGTGATTCTTAGGGACGGTACTGTGCAGGGCCAGGAGCCCTGCATGATCCTTGTAGGTCCCTTCTGACTCAGCTTAGTCTATGATTCTATGAAAACCACTGTATACATGACAAGCAGTTCCCTGACATTCACATAAAAGCCACTTTATGTACCCAACATTTCATTGTGTCACTACCGTCTTTTGGGAACTCCTCTTCCTTTTATTTGTCTTCAACAGCATATTTTTTCATTTTAGGGATTGACTGAGACACCCATGAACATTCACTCAAATGTTTTCTAAGCTCAAATATTTTGATGTTACTTTTGTTCCAGAAACAGACTGAATACCAAAACATTCTGAGAAATTGTTTGAAATGTTTTGGAAAAAAAAACAGAAAAGATTTTTTTTTCTCCAAATCCAAAAGAATAATTTCAGCATTTTCATATCAGCGTATTTAGTTTTCTTGCATTAGAACCAACTGAAGAAAAGTTGATTGAAGGCCACATAAAGATCTAGCAGTCTGTGAGGGTGAAGTGCCTCGTGAGATCTGTCATTCCAGAGCCCTCCCTCCTGCCTAAGAGTTAGGCAGTCTTTTCTGCAGTGCATGATTGCTGTGACAGTATGCCAAAATGCATCATGAGAGAGATGTACAGGCAAACAGAAGCTCAGACCATGGAGTAAGAGAGGAGCACAAAAACATTTGCACAAATCCATGAAACCATCCATAACACATAAAGGTTGAACTGATTTCAGAGAGAGAGTTTTAGTGCAGTTCAAAAGATTTTAATTTCGATCAAATGTATTCAAGGGGAGGTCCTTTCTCTAGTCTTCTCCTTGAAATAAAAATAAAATCATTTAGAAAATACTGTATTAAAGTATTTATAATTATAGCTTTATGATTTAAAGTAGAAATTTGTGAGTGGGAAACAGCTTTGAGTGAGTCTGAAGGAGAGCCACGGAGATGATCAGAGGGGTGGAGCAGCTCTCCCATGAAGACAGGCTCAGGGAATTGGAGTTGTTCAGCCAGAGGAGGAGCAGGGCTGCCCTTATAGCAGTGTTCCAGAGCCCAGAGGAAACTACAAGAGAGCTGGAGAGGGACTTTTTATAAGGGCATATGATTCATCACTCTTTGACCCATATGAAAGTGAACGTAACGTAAATTTCTACAGGAAGTTAGCTATAATTGTCAGCCAAAATGTTGGCAACCTAAGACCATTCTGGGGTGATTTACAAAAAGACACTGACCCCACACAAAAGTCTTAGTTTCCTTTGGAGACAAATTTTTTTTTCTCAGAAATGTTGACTGCCATCTGGTAGGGTATAACTTTCTAATCTCTTTCTGAACCAGTTTGAAAGTGTTAATAATGCCCCATAATTTTAAGAAATAATTTTTCTTTGTAAAAGGTAAGAAGATTCAGGTGTCAGCCTTTAGGGACCTTTGAAAACATTATTATATTCAGGAAAACTACCCATAATCTTGCACATAGAGAAAATGTCTTAGAAGGGATTAGAAAATACCAGTGTTCTTTGTCAGTAAGTACATAATTCATTCAATTTAGTTACTGCTAATCTTTTTTCTTTACCTTTCTAGAACTGACCTGATGTGTCGAATTTACATACATTTCAATAGAAACACATTCTCTACTCACACAGAAAAGATTAGCTATATATAGCATGGTCCTTAAGAGTTCCAAACTGCTTTTAAACCCTACAAAGCAATAGTTTATAACTGTGCTAAGAGATCTTTTTATATAATTGCTAATAAGAACATTAGCACCCTTCCCATACTAAAAGTATCAATTAATCTCATATATTAGAGATAACCTGGTGTTAGATCAACAGCATTGATCATTAGATCATTAGATCAACAGCATTGATTTCAGGAAGATTTTATTATGTGTATTTATTTTAGAAAGATCAGACTATAATAAATTTTGGTTTATAAGTGTCCTTTTGCATTTGCTTATCATTATCAAGCTTTTTAAATGACCCATTCCCCAGTCACACCAGGAGAATTATTGTAAATTAATTTATCACACTGAAGGAAGTGTGATCTGTTAAGACTCTGCAGCAACCACTGTACAAAATACCTGTCAAAAAATTAAAAAGAAAACAATAAAGAAAAGACTTAATGAAAGAAAAACCCACAACTAGAAGAGAGATTGGCTGGATTGACATGTGATTAAAATCTTGGGTTTACAGTTGGAACACCTAAAGTCAATTCTTGTATTTAGCAATGCAATTCATGTTTCTATTCATAGCTTCGCATTTGTCAGATGAAATGAAAGTACTTTTCTACTTAAGCAGCTAATGTATTGGAAAGGGAATGTTTGTCCATGTGTTTCTTTACTGTTCCAACACAACAGCATCCTGGTGCAACTGGAGACTGGGCACCATAGAGGCACATATTAAACCCCCCACAGAAATATTTAAACAGACTTTAAGATTTCAGAGAAGGTAGGGAGTAGGTGTTCTCCATAGCAAAATGAAAATGACCTAGCCAAACAACCTTAAGAGACAACATTTAAGGTCACAGGAAGAGGTACAAGGAAGCTCTGAAATCAGTTTGCAGATACCATTTTAACTAGTCATCCTGACTGGTTTTTCTTTTTGGACTCAATGTGCATCTTCTAGTCACACAGAAAGAAAAGGATTCGCTGTGTAGAGGAAGTTCATGAGCAGGAAATTACTTCAAATCTCACCAAATCTCACCAGGCAGCAAAAAACCATTTTCTGTACCTCCCCCCCCCCCCCCCCCCCCAAATATGCTTTATTTCCTTGGGTGGATTTCGGGAGGAATTAGGATGAAACATCCCACTGACCTTGTGGGAATGGGTGATGTATGTCATTTGCCAATTCTGTGGGAATTCATCAAGCCCCTTCTCTACCAGTTGAAAATTATTATGAACATCCTATTTTTAGTTCACACAGTATTTGTTTGTGTATCTTTTTTCCTGTCTCTTCTTCTTCCCACCAGACTGAGGGCAAGCACTGTGGGAAATTCAATGCTTGTTTGATACATATTAGTTTGTTTCTGTATTTTAAGTAGCAACAAAATCTTCCACATATTAGAGTGAACCATGACCATAATCTTTTTTTCTGATGGACAAGGCTATAGAATATCCTTGAATAAGCAACCACTTAAAGCCATGTAGCTCAAAGTGGTTCAGATTTATTAAAAACAATAAAGGTAGTACACCACCTGCAGCATTTGTTGGTTAATTGTTTGTCCTCACCACTCAAACAATAACAAAGAAATAACGAAGGAAAGAAAGTCTCTGGGTTTCAGTTTCTAGACTGGATTTTATCAAGCACATACTACTGGGTACCAGTCACATCTTCATCTGCAACACTGCACCTCAGACATTCATCAGTTCTCCATCAGAGGCAATAGCTGGGAAACAAGTCAGTCCTTAGTTTTTCCTGTCACATCAAAGTGAATGGCCCACAGAAATCTCTCAGTCAACAATGTATTAAAGGATAGTTTCCAAACTCTTCTCTAAGTCCTCATTTAGTATGGGAAGAACATAGCCCTGAGATGGCTGTATAGCATTTGAGCTGTGTCCTTGTGCATCTGGTTCTCCCAGCTGCTGTCTGCATTCTTCAATCCTACAATCAAAACTGAGACCAACTCTTCCAAGTTCTCTTCAACTGCATGCACAGGACCTGCAGCTACTCTCCAAAATTTCCTATTGCTATTCCCACTCTCCTGCTGTGCTCTGAAAGAGTCCTGGCAGCCAAAGTCCTCCCCAGGGAAAGAGCATCTTCTGCATCAGCTTTCCTCAGGACTGCCCATGGCACTTCATTAAAGATGAACTGCATCCCCCTTTGTAGTACATACAGGTAAGATACACTGAACACTGAACTACAGCACCCATAAAAGCAGGTGGAAGAAGCTGTGAGGTGAAAAGTTTTACCCAATTACACCCCTCAGGGCTTGTTCTGCCTTATTTATAGCCTTCTGCACCCTGCACCTTATTCTACCCCTTTCCAGGTAGCAAATCCCAGATATGCTTGGATAAGCACTTCAAAACTGTATATTCAGAGAACAGTTACAATAGACAGCTCATATTTACAGTTGCCATGGAAAACAACTCTATGCCATGCTTTGTCATCTTAAATCTGGTTTAGGCCTGACGGGCTGAACAACCAAGGTAATTACATTTAAAATACATCTAGCCAGAGTCGAGCAGTTATTCTTTCCTAGACTGCAAAGCCATAAAGATGAGATGCAGCACTGATGGTAGTAAACCTGGTGATAATTTTAAGGCTAAATGTGCTTCCCCCTTTTCCATTTACATGTTTTGCTCCAGATGGGCCTTAAAAGCTTGGTACAGTTTGCTACCTAATTACTAGCTTAACTGACTGACACCCAGTTACAAACAATGACAATAAAACTCCCAGATCCCTCAAAGGTATTTCAGTACTCATCCTCTCACCAAAGAGTCATCACTGATCCAAGGTGCTGGGCTATCCCTTCCCTGCTCTGACTCGGTGACACACCTCTGCCAGGAGCCGCCGCCTGTGCTGAGTGAAGGCTTGCTGCCCCTAAGACCAGGAGGAATTTGTCATTAGCTTCCAAAGACAGACACCAAAACTTTTCTATGAAAGGAATCCTCTCTATGACAACAGGATCAAAGGGAGGCACAGCTCAGCCAGGTTTCTATTTCTGACATCTACCTGAATCTTAAAAGAAAGTGGATTATCCTCATGCAGATGTTTAAGGATTCCAGTAATTATGGAAAAATTTTTTGCATACATTTCAGCATGAAAATATGAAACATATTCTTAAATACTCAGTTTATATACAATTCTTAAATACTCAGTTGTGCAAATGTTTTCCAAGACCTCATGATAAAATGATGTTACATTAGCTGCCTTCTGGGGCCAAACCATGTATTTATTTTAAGAGGAGAATTTAAAAATTTAAAATTATTGCTGAAGGATTGCATATATCCTCTAGAGAACAAGGTGTTGAAGATTAATATATTTACTTAGCCCACTTGATCTTGGAGAAATAATTAGTAAGCAAATTAATCCCTGACTCCAAGCAATTATGGACCTTTAAGTGTGTCTGTCTCTGGTTCCATATCTCAAATTTGAAGTTAACATCAAGTCTACCTCTATTAATAACAGGTCAGAATCACGCAGTCATTTACAAATTAGGAGTTAAATACATTCTTTCCCCACTAGCTTTAAAGGTGATTGTATATGTGTAGGTACGCAGTTTATGGTGATTGGGATTGGGGCTGCGGCCGAGCCTCATCCCCAGTGGGCACAGCTGTGGAAAGCAGGTGAGCAGCACTGGCAGCAATGAGACATGGAGGGCCCAGGTGCACTGACCAGCCACCAAAGGGAACAGAGAGCACACAGGTGCAATGATCAACATGAGGGGTATAAAAGGCTGGGCTAAAGAACAGGGAGGGTAAACACTTGAAGCCTTCTGAAGTGATATGATGTTACTCTGTATGGGTAGTTGCCTAAAGCCTTCTGAAATTGCACAGTGATACTCTGTGTATTGTGGCCCTCTCAACTCTGACATATGCAATACAACAATATTTATACAAGGGTGAGTTGAACAAGCATGTCAAATGAGCTAAAATGCACAGTTACAATGATCTTATTGTTGGTTAGTTCTCATTTTCAGATCAAGTACTGTGTTAGCTTTTCTACTTGTTACATTATATAATTTATAACCTACCTGTTCATACTCATCAAAATATATACACATGTATGTATGCATACTTTATTTTTAACACTACTTGTTTTCAGCTATAAAGATTGTAATTTTCCGGATTTTTTTTATTATCTGCAATACTGGATAAGATTTTAATACAATGCAGTGTAGTAATCCCTTAAGTGCTACTTTTCAGGCCACAGAAGCCATGCAGAAAATTTTCTGAGGTCCTCAACTGAAAAGGTTTTGTGTAGGAGGAGGATAAAAAAGAGATTTTAATTATGGAGTGTGGAATTGCAGTATGGAGAGACAGGTTAAGGCTCCCCAGGGGCATTAGCAAAATTTAATTTTACCTCTCCAAGGATGGACCGTCAGGGCTTTGATCATGGGAAGGGGCAGAATCACCACAGGAATCTTGTGAAGGTATAGAGTTTGTTTGGTTTGCTGCTGCCAGAGAGAAGGTCTGGGCACTCCCGTGGGCCTGGGCTGCCCACATGTGTCCTCATCCTCACATTGTGGCTCCACTTCCAATAGTGACCTTCCCAGTATTGCCACAGGCAATGTAAGCAGGAAGGGCACAGCCTTCTGTAGTGTCATCCAAAGCAAACACCATCTCTGCTACTGCTCACAGCTGGTGATAATCCTTAATTATCAAGGTGTCCCCATGGCAGACAAGTTCCAGTGCCTAAGTATTGTAAAAGCAGGGTGTCCCTGATGTCTGGGAAATGACTGGCATCTGACTCCATGGTTTTGGAATGCTGAATGCTCACTTTATTAAAACTATATTATATTAAAGAGATACATACTATACTATATCATACTTACTTCCTAACTTCTCACTAACTTCTACTAACTGCTAAGTGAAAAACTCATGACTCTCTGCCTGAGAGTCCTGACCCAGACATGTGGCTCCAATTGGTCACCTTGGGAAAACAATCTCCAGAATACATTCCACATGGACACAAACACAGGAGCAGCAAATGAGATAAGAATTGTTTTGATCTCTGTGCTTCTCCAGGAAAAAACTGAGAGAGAGAATTATGTCTCTCTCTGTTCAGAGAATGTGAATGCCACACCTAAGAGCATGGTATCTCCTTTTCAATGGATAAATATTCTTGGAATCATCGTACGTGAGCGTAGTGAAAAAATATGACCATGAATACTTAATGTAGAATCATCCTCCAAAGGATCATCCCTTGCTGCTTGCCAAAGAAGAAACTTGTTTCAAGTAATAAGGACAGATACTCAATTACTACAAATTGCTACGTGGTACAGACATTCCAAATTTATTTGAGATTTACAGCTCTGTGATAATTTTCATTTTCAACAATTCACATAGTAGAGTACAGTAGTTGAAGTTATTTTGTTTGTGGTGTACACAGATGTCTGGAGCAAGCAGGAGCCACGTTCCACAAGTCAATAGGCAGCCCCCATCTGGCTACAATGCACCACTCATACAGACACTGAGACAACAAAAAATCAGGGCAAGATGAAGACAGGACAAGGTGGATGAGGAAGTTATGTAATAGCAAGACCATGGTTTAGTATCAACTAGTCAGGCATATATGCTATACAAAAAAGAAACCACTGGTAGCAGCAAGCACAGTATGAATGTTACAGCTAGGAAAATAAATATATTTTAGCTGATTTTAGGGTCTTTTCAATTTCCACATTTATTGTCAAATTCAATTTCCTTAAATTTGCTCGCTCATAGCTATATTTGCTTTTTAAAATAGCTTCATGAGAATGCCTGGTTCTCTGTTTTGAAATGGCCTATAGAACCAATCATGAAGGGTTTCAGAAGTGGAGTTACACAAAGTTTGTTAACTGTGGTATTTGAGCAGCTAACCTGCTAAATTAAAAAATATGAGTTAGTCCTGCTTACTCAGCTATCATTAATGATATTCAGAATCCCTTCCCCTTTTTAAGTTTCAGCTGACCAGAGATGAGATGCAATCTGATTTGTCAGGACTTCATGAAACCTTATTAACAAGAGTGAGGAAATAGCCAAAGCAGAGCAAAGAAGCCTTGGGCTGACATGTCCAAAATTTCTCAGATCTAAATATGTTTTATTAATAGTTTGCAAACAGAAACAACCGCAGACTGAAAAAAAAAATTATGAGGAATGGCTTGATGGCATTTATTTACCAGATCAGTAGGAAAATATTTATAGTTTTGAAATAGGAAAACATTCACACTATGTAATTGTCTTCTACTTATTTTGACTGGAAACATCTCAATCTTTGCAACATAAATAGTTATTAATTAACAACACTAATTTTCTAGACTTGTTCAGACTACACTGTTGATTAAATATCCTCAGGACCCAGTAAAAATAAAACAAGAGCATGTTATGACTTGTCAGTTGCACAAACGTGACTTTCAGTTACCAGGAAAGTCTTTGAGCTACATAAATACTTACCGCATTTGTACAAAACACAAACCACATGATGAACTGCCTCCACTTAGGAAAAAAAGTCAGCAGAATTGCATGTAAGAAGTCACACTTTTTTGCTGCTTAAATTATAACTTCTTAAAAAACAAGAGGAAAAACAGAGATATTGCAAAGTGGTTAACATACATTTGTGCATAAACCTTTCTGCCCATGCATTTATGTAAATACAATCAGCATTTGATTTTCATGAGTGTCGCTTTTTCCCTACATTGTTCTAGTTAATTCCTGCATTAATTTCTGAGAAAAATAACCAATAGGAAAGGAAACAACTGAGGAGACAAAGAGTGTCTAATTAAACAAGGTATCTGCCTCCTTCCTGGAACTCCATTACATCATGCTCCCAGAAAGTATTTTCAGAAAATCCATTTGTTCCACATATCACCTCCTCTCCAGCTAATACACACAAAGCTTATCCTGCTTTTGAAACACTTTAGTCTTAATATTTTAACCAGTTCACATTGGAACATTCGTCTGAATCCTTTCACCTAGGTTAGAAATGGCAGATATCCAAGCACAAATCCTTGCAGCAGTGTGAAGGGTATTTTTTCTGGGACAGGAGACCTATTCTTTTTTTGTGCTCACCATTCCTTAACCTAAGCCTACGGTTTCTTTTTCTTGGATGCTGGTCCTGCACTTGTGTGCACAAAGACAAAGACGCCTGTAAGAGATCATTTATATTACTTACAAACTCAGGTGCACTGGACCATGGAATGTTCCTCTGAGCCATTTCCTCTGCACTGCCCTTAGAAATAGAGCTTCATCTCCTTCTTGTTTGCCTCATTCTCTTTACCACAAAAAAAAAAAAAAGGTACTATTAGTCTTTAATACAGCACACATCAAGGACTTGGACTTCATTGTTTTAGAAACAACATAAACAAGGAAAAATCCTTCTTTCTCTAGAAAGCTTGCTGTTCTGAGAATTAGATATGCTAAGCTGCAACACTAATGGACTAGATCAATATGGCATTTGCTATATTTTCCTTTGTTTTGGTCCTTCTGGTAAATAAGGAATAGAGTCATCTCACTAGAAGCCAAGCTTTAATCAGGGAGCAGGGAGCTACAACTGAGGTAAATCTTTGAAGGCTGTAAAAAAGTCTGTGGAGACCATAGAAAATGCAGAAGTATATTTGCAGGAATTACATGAAATTACTGTAAATTAGTCCTCACATGATAAAGACTGATATAGCTTAAAGACCAGAAGATGAATATTTACAAAGATCCATTCAAACCTACAGATCTCATAAGCATGTAGCCTTAGGACATGGTAATGGAAGGAGAGATGGCTGCCCATTTGTGGAACTGCTTGCAACTCCAAGAAACCGGGTTTCCATTAGTATCAGGACTGATTAAGGAAATTTCAAGCTGCTTTCTGTAGAACTGTAACACAATACATCAGGTTGCCCACTCCCGCATCCTGACAGGGTCAGTGCCACAATTAAATCAGATCACAGCTTTTCTCCCTCTCCTGCTCCTCGGCATCTGCCTTCTAGAAACCATTCATGCAGGGACACTTACTCCTTGCTGCCCAGCACTTCTGCTACTGAAGACATAAATCAGAGGCAGCTATTACACTTATGCTCCAGGGCTCCATCAGCCCAGCCAGGACAGCAAAACAGATGGCCCTCGGGGCATCCCACCCATCTGACTGCAGGGTCTGTCTTCCCATCCTGCTGGATCATCTGCTCCTCCAGTCTCTGCCTCCCATCTTTGATTCCTACCAAATGCAGAGATCTTCTGAGCTGCTACTTGCTTGGTGCAACAGTTATTTCCTTGGAGGGGTTTCTTTGTTGTTATTTTGTGGCAGGTCACAGAGCATGACTATAGAGAGGGCAGGAAATAGGACATAACCAATCCCCACATGAAGGCAAGACAGAAAAATGTCTTAGGACCATCTTGTCACAGACATCTTTCATGAAAAATCCTTTCTTAGGATTTTTCCTTGTGAGAAGCTGCAGTTTCCGCAACCAAAGTAAACAATGGTTATCTGCTGCTGTGGAATGCAACAGGTAGACCCGTGATTGGTCTCCTGTGGGTGTTTGGATTTCTTGACCACTCATGGCAGAGCTGGCTCTTGCTCTGTCTGAGACACAGATCTTTGTTATTCATTCTTTTCTATTGTTAGCTTAGCTAGCTTCTGAAGAAACCTTTTCCTTTCTATTTCTTTTAGTATAGTCTTAATGTAACATATATCATAAAAAAATAAATCAAGCCTTCTGATCATGGAGTCAACATTCTCGTCTCTTCTTCATCCTGAAAACCCTTGTGACCACAGTCACGCCATCTAAAGGAGAAAAGAATTAAGTTGGACACGCTGCTTTTGCTGTGTGCCTCACCAATGCTTTCCTAAGACCTACCTGACTGGCAGCCAGAAGTATGAGTTAATTCTCCATCTCTCAACAAAAATCCTTGGAAAGTCTTAGTAAAACAAGGGAACACTGGCCCTTTTTAAAGGTTCATATGTAAAGACTGCCTGGCACAGGCTGTGTGGTGCCTCCGCATAACTTCATACTGACCCCCACTGTTCGCACCCTGAATTCGTGTGAATTCAGATGCACTGGGAGAGCCTGCATCTCCTGCTTGTGCAGAAAAGTTCATGTACAGCAGCACAGCTGCTTCTTCTGCTGGCATTCACTCCACAGTGGTGTTGCTTAGGATTTGGAGCACACAGCACATAGGCTGGAATACCTGAGAAATTACAGTTTGCCAGGTTGCTGCATGCCAGGAAACACGGGATACCAAAGAACAATTTTCAGACAGGAGAAGAATGCATCTAAGACAACCTAGCTATGTACCTGTATACCTAAGCTGTAGTCTAGAAGAAGACTAGTTCCACCTTTTAACCCATGCAGAGGACCCAAGGGTCACTCAGCCTATTGGGAACAGAATGCAAATTCTTCCAACTTCCAGACTTGTCTGCATTTCCTGGTCCCACTAATTTCTTTCCTGCCCCTCTCCCCACACCCAGCTTCTCACTGGGGTTCATGTGCCCGAATGTCTTTCTCTCCACACACCTGCATTTATTTGCCTTCCTGATGTACACAGGATTCTGCACATACTTCCTACATTATCTCCCCATGATCATCCACACACGCCTTTTCTGTCCTTTCTAACAACTGAACATTTTCTGAATTTTTTCACTGCACACAGACAGCACTTTTTATATTCCCACCTTCCACCTATCCCTGGAGTAAAATCACTTCCCCTCAAGAATATAAGAAGCTTTATATCCTCTCCTTTTTCTTTTTTTTTTTTTCTGATTATGTCTCCAATGGCCACTGGCTTGGGGTCAGTGTCAGGGCCATTTGCTCTTCCCTTTGGAAAAAGCTACCCATCTCACATAAAAACTGGCAGGCAAAAAGTCTTTTGGCCCTTCTACCTCTCAATATAGTTTAGGTTTGTAACACTGCCCTGCTTAGAGGACTTTCCCCTTCTATTTTTCCTTGTGTTTTTTTTTTCTAATAAATAACCTTCTTCATGCTTATCTCCCTGTAGGGTAGTGAGTGACAAGCTTTAGCTGGGGTAAGCTTCAGCCATCAGGAAGGACAATAAAAATATGCCTTTATTTCTCCAAATGTTGGGAAAACCTTGACAGAATGTGACAAACCTTAATTAAAGCTACTTTTAGAATGGGGCTTTATCCCAGAAACCTTTTAGTGAAACTGCACCAAGTGTGCCTTGCTGCCTGAGGTGCCCCATGCTCTCCCAGTGCCCAGGTGGTTGTCAACTGTTTCCAGAGCTCTGACATTCAGCCAAATCCTACTGGTGCTGGCACTTCGTCCCAAGACAAGTTGTGATACCAAGGCTAAAGCAGAAGGTGAGAGAGAGCTTTAAAGGTAAAGAGAAGGTGAAAGGTGTCATCTCATTTTTAGTGGATACTAGTGACAGGAGAAGCAGCAATTATACTGATTTAGAACTTCCTTTTTACAGAGAGGATATAAAATAAACAGAGTGAAAAGATGCAAGCATGTGGATATAGCTTGTGAATATCAGCTTGATCATTCCTGGAAATAAATGTTGGGGTTTTTTTTAGCTAACTTCTTGTAGAATCAAATCTCACTTTATGTTTTGTAGAAGATACCTGTTAGAAAAGCTCAGGCTGTTGTCTCTTGCCTCTCCCATGTGGAGTTTAGGATTATGTGCAGTTTTGTGTGTTCAAGGTCAGCAGTCAGGCTATGCTGGAGTCTGTTGGCTCCCTACTAAAAACAGAGGCTTGTGGAGCACTGCAGAGCTCATTAACAAGGTCAGCTTGTTCAAGTAAAGGTCTCTTTATCAAAAGGATTGTTTGCAACACAAGCAATCCCAAATGTTTTCTGCTCACCAAATTTATCATAGAAGTAGATGTCTGCACATCTATTTCTTTCCAGTAGTTTAGATGCAATAAATGCTAGGATGTTAAACCACAAATAAAAAAGAGGGAATTTTTTTCGGTCTTCCAACACGGCATGTCTGCTGCTTAACTGGAAGCCCAAAGGAACAGAAAAGCTCCTGAACCTCAAATAGTACCAAATGCAGACTGAGATTTGCATTGAGTGAAAAGAAATACAATGCACATATGAAAAGCAACCACCCTATTTCCCATTTGAAAATTTTAAGTAATTTTTGAATTATATGACCAAACTTAAAATTAGACATCTGTTTAGACAGATTACTTAGCACCTTGGCACAGATGTCCTATGTTTTTTATTACAGCACTTTAATTAAAGATCATTCATCAGCATTCACTCAGCACAGTTAAGTGCCATTTTGAATAAAACTGCACAAAGAATGAGACCTGTGTGCCATTTGGAATAGCAGCTTTAAATCAGGTGGTGATGGCAAATGATTGCCACAAAGCCGGCCACAACCTTTTTGCCACTACTGAGTGGGAAAAGAGGTCAGGAGGGCACTCACAATCTCACATCTGTGCAGCAGATGCCAACACACCTTCCACCCCTTGGTATCCCCAATAATCCTGGAGGGGAGCAGGACAAGATCCTGTTATCCCCAGTGTATCTAGAGGGAGGGGAGCAGGCACTGAGGAAACCAGGGGCCTCCCCTCTGGCATCTGATTCAACTCTGCCCTGTTGCCTCCTCTTGCTACTCACTGGTCTCTTCCTGCTGGTCCCCAGCAACAAGTGTGCTCTACCAGTAAGGGGGTTCCTAAGGGGGTGAAGGGAGAGGGTGACACAAAATCTGTTCTAGCTAGGCAAGGTAACTGTGAGTCTTTCAGGCTAGATCCCAGGAAAGCTACAGAAGACTAACTTGGGAGGATGCGGAACAGTCCTTCAAAAATATGTGCCAGGTGATGCGGTCCAAAAGAATAAATTTAAAACACTGTGAGTGAAGGATAAAAGTTTACAAGTTTAATGTCACATCCCTGCAAAGTATTTCTGCAATTCAGTGTATTCACCTCACCAGTATTTCACATTAGCCTCTTGTAGGTATACCATGCCTTCCACCCTGGTCTCTGCCTGGCAGAGACTTGCAGAAATGACTGCTGCATACCACAGAAATGTGCTAGGTGGGTTTGATTTGTAGAGAGCCTATAATTTGCTTCCTATATATTTTTAAACCCATTACATCCCTAACAATGGAAACTGTCAGCTGAAGTGATTTTGTCAGCCAGATTTGAGAAGCTGCATATTTTATGACCATTAAAGTTTCCTGTAACTTCTCACTTAAATTTTTCCTTGCCTAAGAACAGGGGTTTTTTATTTCTCAAATTCCAAAATAAGCATCAGAAGTGATAAAAACTTGTCAGCTCAACAGGAAAGGAACTGAGAATTTGTTCCCTGGGTTCTTCTATTCTTTTAATCTAATGAATGTTTAGCATAAAATGCACAGACAATTACATAATTACACTTAACGCCATTCCCATTTTTCACCATGTGGGTTTTGTTTGTGTTACCCACAGAGGCAGTTCTTCAGCAGTAGGAGGAGAAATATGTTTCCCAAAGCTTAATTTTACCCCAGTGGTTGCAGCATTTTTCCAGGTCATGTAAGGTGCACGCTTGTTTCAGGCCAAGAGGGTGCTGAACTTCAAATTCCCCTAAGGCATATTCTCACCTTCAGCAGAAAATGCCCACTTAGCTGGGTCTAAGTGGGAGGAGGCTCACAGCAGCCTGATGCTGGTGTGCCAGCTTTCACTACCCACACATTTTAAGTAGACCGACGGAATGCTTTGTTGGGAGGGAGGTGGCTCACCCACCAGGCAGGGAGAGCAGCCAGCTAATAGGTATCTTGAGATCCATCTTGCCAGATGGGATCCCAAGTGATTTGCTTTCATTGAACCCATAGTTTCTTCAAAAAATCACTCTTAGATGGACACTTCCCTGCCATTTGTGTATTTTTAAACTGTCAATGTCTAAGTATTAAGGATAGCATCCTTTTCCTCTGTGCTAAGCAGAGCACATAGCAGAGGCTTGGTCAAGAAGCACAAGGCTCCCTAATGATTCTGCTGGGCAGAGTGAGTAGATGATTTGATAGAACTTTGGGGCAACATACAGAGTAACTTTTTTTAGCATTGTTTCTAAAACAGTTTTGTAGTCTCTTTCTGCATATGTCCTTCCTCTGTACACGTCTTTACCCTTCTGAAGCTTTCTTCTGTCCTATTTTTTGTCAGTACAGAAATACAGTTCTGCTGAATATGCTTTGATTCCTGTTATATGCTGATATAACAGAAAAACAATTGAATGGCTACAATAGCTTAATCCCTATTCTGGTTTTGTGGATGTTAAGAAATCTGGGAGATTGTATTTTGTATTTCTGTATTTTGGAATACATTTCTCATCCTTCAATCCCCACCCTACTGTTCATAAAGTAATTTATGGGTAAAAGGCAAAACCATGCATGCCCTGCTTCAAATGCTCCTTACCTTTCATAACTACATGCATTAACAAGTTGGATAAATATTTTTTTCCTGGAGTAAGGGATGAAAGATGGAAAGATTTACACATGACAAAATCTCAGTGAGCTCACTTAATGCATAGTGAAGGCATTCAGGTACTTAGGAAATCAGGCAAAGAGGAGACAAGGATGAAGTAAGAAGCATTGAGCATTCATGACCAAAAGGGCCCCTACTGACTTGTTTATAGGCAGAACAGGTTATTTCATGACTACAGCTACTTAAAAAAGGGTTTGACAGGATCCAGTCTTCAGTTAAACATTGGTATGGCTCTATGCTAAGATTTGTCAAATTGCAAGAGTAAGTACAATTTCTCATCAAAGTGCCCTGTTAAAAAACAAAGCAGAGAAGAGACCATTTCCCATCTAATGTAGTTGAGAACCTGATGCTACAGAAAGTTGGCTATTCTGAAGAATTATCAACAGTTCACCTTTTTTTTTCTTTTCAATTCAGATTTTTTAAGACTAGTGTCATATTCCTGACTTGCTCTGTGCCTTATGGCAGAGTTATACATCGCCCTCCTTTCCAATGCTAGGCTTGCTACCCCTCCCAGCTTCCTAATTAATAAATTATATATATATATATATATATATATAAATAAATAAATAAAAATATATGTAAGGGATGCACTGTTTTGGATAAATTTCCTTATTCCTTTAAAGAAATAAAGAAAAGATATTGACTAAAACAATTTTGTTTGTTTCTGGTAGATTTGTAGAGTCACAGAACCAGTTAGGTTTGAAAAGACCTCTAAGATTGAGTTCAAATATAAACCCAGCACTGCTAAGTCTATCACTAAACCATGCCCTTAAGTGTTTCATCCACATGTCTTTTAAATGCCTCCAGGGTATTCCCTGGCAGCCCTGTTCCAAAGCATAACAACCCTTTCAGGGAAGAAATGTTTCTAAATACCCAGTCTAAACCAAGGAGGTCAGTCCCTCTCAAACTTGCTTGCTACCTGGGAAAAGAGACTGACTTCCACCTCTCAAGTACTTGTAGAGAGTGATAAGGTCACCCCTGAGCCTCCTTTTCTCCAGGCTAAACAGCCCAAGCTCCCTCAGCTGCTCCTGACTTGTGCTCCAGGCCCTTCACCAGCTCTGTTGTCCTTCTCTGGACACACTCTGTCCTTCCTGAACTGAGGGGCCCAGAACTGGACACAGGATTCAAGGTGAGGCCTCACCAGTGCCCAGTACAGGAGGACAATCCCTGCCCTGCTGGCCACACTATTGCTGATCCAGACCAGGATGCCATTGGCCTTCTTGGCCACCTGGGCACAGGCTGGCTCATGTTCAGCTGCCATCAACCAGCACACTCAGGTCCTTTTCCACTGGGAAGCTTTTCAGTCACTCTGTCCCCAGGCTGTTGTTGTGAGCCAAGTGCAGGACCCAGCACTTGGCCTTGTTGAACCTCACACAGGTGGCCTCAGCCCACTGATCTAGTCTGTCCTGACCTCTCTGAAGAGCATTCATTTCCTCAGCAGATCAACACTGCAACTCAATTTGGTGTTGTATGGAGGAAAAAAATGAGGCTTTTTTCTCTAATTTCATGTCTATTATTTTATTTATTTTCAAGACAGCAATTCTGAATTCAACAAAAATCAGAGCATTTATCAATATTAGCTTAAACTGAAATCTGAAATGAAATATTTTATCCCATCCCTACCAAGAGTTCCCTATCTCAAAAGTAGTCCAGGGCTGGCAGTTAGTCTCACATACACAAATTTCTTTTTTATCACCTTCCTTCTTATAGTGCCTCACTATAACATTCCCCTGTGGTTTTGCAGATGAATCTTTGAGCTTGGGCTAATGAGAAAACCAGTAGTAATCACCTGAAGGACGGGATTCTCTCTTTTTCCTCCACTCTCAGGAGTAAAGGCAGCTTCTTTGAAAGAGATTGCTGTTTCTGATCCCTTCAATTTACTTTGTCTGTGATGATGATCCCTCCAGCTGTGAGAAATAGTCATTCACTTACAAAACTGAAAGAGGACAAAGTCATCAAAGCAAAACTATTCATTGATATCAACAAGTAAGCTGAGTCAATCTCACTAAGGAGGCAAACCTCACTCTCTAAAATGCACAAACTTTTAGACACTTCCTCAACTTGTGGGGTCCCTGTCCCTTTTTCCCTTTGACTGACTACTCAGGAATTCACATTCTTTCCACTGCCTACCACCTTCAAACTGATGCCTCCTTTCCCCTCCCCTTTCTGTCCCTCTCAGAATTAGGGACTCTGAAGTAACAAGCATCATTTCACTCCTCTTTTTCTCCCCTCCATATCCAGGAGGCCTGGCCTCCTGCTAGCTACACCTTTGCCTGCATGACATAAGTACACATTCTTATGGCTGAAACAGTGGCTGAAGCAAAACATTATTTTATCTCTCACACAAATCCATACCATTTTTTTCTGCTTTCTAACTTAGTTTAAAAAGTCTTTTAGGCCTGTATGGAGTATTAAAGTTACTTCAAGTTGCAATATTTGTAAGAGAAAGCATTAAAATAGGCTTCCTGGAGAACTGGCCACAGTACCATGCCTGCCAGGGTTTGGCAAGAAACGTTTGGACAATGCTGTCAGGCACATGCTGTGGTATTTGGGGTTGTTGGGTGCAGAGCCAGGAGCTGGACTAGATGATCTTCGGGGGTCCCTTCCAACCCAGGACATTCTCTGATTATATGAAGAATAAAATGCAAAAGCCCCTCAGAAGTATTTGCAATGTGAAAACAGAGATGAGGAAAGCTGTAGTGCCCATCAGTTTGAATGAATGTAGAGCAATACATAGACAAGATTCTGTTTACCTCTCCCTCCTGGCAACCAGAATGGTCAGTGAGATAAATGATGACAGATACTGGAAAGGACAAGTGGGGCATAGTTAGGTAAGCTTCACGGATCAGGGAACTTACAGACTTCCAAAACCAAATGCTGACATGCAGACCTGTGACCTCCTTTTTAACAAACTTGGGAGCAGACAAATAATACAGCAGCTTGCAGTGTTTTGAAGAGTGTTTTCCCAGTGTGATTTAGTTATTCTTAGAAAAAGGTACACGCATATCTAAACACCTACAAAGGACTAAGGGTGCTGTGCAGGATCCAGATACTATTAGCAACAATAGCTTTTAATTGCAAAGTAGAAGCAGTTTTCAAAGCAGAGTTGTGAACAGAGATAATTTTAGAAGTGATGAATATCCCTCAGCAGCAGCAGCAGCAGGAGGTATCTCAGTGGGCAAACAGTGTTATGGTCAGAGCCTGACCCCAGAAAGAAACAACAGGCTGAACAACAGAAGAGTGGCTGAAAGTTACAGTCAGCTATCCTTTTCTACCAATTCTGATGCCATTATGCTAAGATTATGACCCACATTATTATTTACTGAACAGACTTATGTCACTGCAAATGAAAATTATGAAAATTAATGGATTTATGTATGTGTATGTGTGTGTATATGTTCAGTGTCACAAAAATAATTTATGGACTTTTAATGAAAAAAAGAAAGAAAAGGGGGTTAGCCAGCTTTTTAAAATTAGAAAATGTAATGTTGGAGCATTGCTGCACAGAAGCACTAATGTGTGCTTTAGTGTAGAGTTCACTTAAAATGTGTAAATAATCTTGGAAAAATTGCTGCCAAAAGAATTTTAGTCTGAAAATCAGTTTTCATGACAGTACAAATATAGAGCTGGGAAGGTTCATATATTAGAGCTCAAATCGACCCCTTTAAGGAAAACATAACCATTAATTCAAGCACACAGGGCCTACCAGCCAGATCTCTATTGCAGAGGGAAGACCTCTGCCTGATCAGCCCACAGCAAGTGTTTACAACAGAACACTTGAGATGTGCAAACCTGGATATGGAGCTGTGCCTGTAGAACAGGAGTCACTGATTCTTGGGCCACCGCAGGAGAAGAAAAGTATCAGTATGCACGACTATGATCTGTACATCATAATAGATAATAGAATCACAGAATTGTTTTGGTTGGAAGAAACTTTTGAAAGTCCTGTAGTTCCAGCTCCCCTACCATGGGCAGGGATACCACCTTGCTCAGAGCCCCATCAAACAGGGTCTTAAATGTTTCCAGGCATGGGAAATCTCTGGGCAGCTTGTTCCAGGGTTTCACCACCCTCATCGCAAAACACTTCTCGCTTATATCCGAACGAAATCGACTCTCCCTCTGATTAAAACCATGATGTCCTAAATCCTACACGGGCCTGATAAAAAAAATGTTGCCTAAATAACACCTCTGGTTAGAACTGTTCCACAGACTATACCTGTACTCCATATCTTTTTTAACCTGCCGGGGGCTGGCTCTATAAAGCTGCTATAAAAGCGGTGCCAGAGTTTACCGGGGCTCCCGGGGAGGCCCCGGCCCGTGCCCGCCGCGCTGGCTGCGCCCGCAGCCGAGCCAGGCCCGGCGGCGCCACAGCGCCGGCGCCACAGCGCCCTCTGCCGGCGGCACCGCGCCCCGGCGGCACCGCCAGCCCCGCCCCGCGCCGGGGCCGCGGCAGGGCCGGGGCCGGGGCCGGAGGAGGTGAGGGCGGCGTGGCGGCTGCTCTGCGCTTGGTTTGTGACACAGGGAATTACAGCCGCCTGGTGAACCAATGCCGCACGCACCACCGACTGTGAACTCCGCAGCTCGGTGGGTGCTGCGAGCTCAGGTGCGCAGCTGGGAAACCAAGGCGAAGGAGCCAGGCCGGCGGCGCGGGTGCCCGCGGCCCGGGTCGGGCTCTTCCTTAAGAAACTCGTCTCCATCCGATGTAAAGTGCCGCTGCTTTGGCCCTGTTCAGCAGTCTGTCCCTGTTCAGGGTACTTACGCCAGCCTGCTACTAACTTCTTGTCACAGGCAACAATTCTCTGTAAAAACCCAGCACTCCCCATCCAGAACTTGTCCTGAGGCAGGTCCGGCTAGGGTGAGCTCACTGGGTGGGTAAAAACAAGAGAAAGAGAACAAGAGCTGTGAAAATCAGAAAACTTGCTGGGGCGTGTAGCATCATCAACCAGCTGCTAATCTGCCAACAGCTCATCTCGAGGCTCAGATTAGTGTCCTTTCACTGATGCCAAACAGGTATGTCCACATAAATGAACAGATAAGCAATAAAACATTTTGTATGTGTTCTGCCAGAAATCAAGAAAAACTATGTTTTCTCTTTCATACAGTTTGCATTTATCTGACCAAATTCACAGTGCGTGGACCAAATGCTGATATATAGATCTGTGAATCCCCTGTGTTTAATTAACACTTTAATTTATTAATTTACAATTTATTGGCCTATTTAGTAAATATTATTTGCACATTCTGGAACAACCCAAGCTGCAGGAGCGGTCCTTTAGAAGTAAACTTGGAAGTGGCTTCTTCAGCTGACGGAGCACATCCTGCAGCATAGCAACACCATCAATCTGAATGAAAATCCATGGACTGACAAGTTCTGGATCAAGCCTTTGAGGTATATTTCACAAAAACACTCCTTTGGTCATCTATATTAGCATAGCATCCAGTGGCATTGAGCTGGGAGCAGGGTTGCGTGATGCTGGAGATTGAATAACCTTTCAGTAAGAATGATATTTTGTTCTTAAGATGTGGAGAAATTTAAATCAAAGCGTGATTAACATGTGATACTAACACCAGAGGCACGCAGACTGTAGAAATGACACAGTAATATAACTGCACAGATTAAATGAACTACCATAACAATCCTACATCAGACTTGCAGTCAGGATCTAGAACTAGACCACAACCAAAGTTTTTTCCAAGCTGACAGGCCCACCTAGTGAGACTGAAGTGTTGTGAGAGATCCTCTATTTGTTATCTCTTTTGCACCATCTCTGAGAGATCCTCTGTTGTTGCCTCTTTTGCACCATCCCAATTCCCAGCCTCAGGGGCAGAGAGTGTACAAAGTATGATTCCCACTCCTATGCTTCAGCCACAGTGACTGCAGGCAGTGCTACAGACCTGGGGAAGGGTGGCTGTCCAGGGGAAAAGGACCTGGGGGTGCTGGTCAACAGCCCGCTGAACATGTGCCAGGTGCGATTCAGGTTGGATTTCAGGAGGAATTTCTTCACAGAAAGGGTTGTTAAACATTGGAATGGGCTGTCCAGGGAGGTGGTGGAGTCACCATCCCTAGAGGTATTTGAGAAATTACTCCTGTCATTTAGTGTTGTGGTCTAGTTGACATGGTGTTGCTTGGTCAAAGGTTGAACTCGATGACCTCAGGGGTCTTTTCTAACATAAATGATCCTTTGATCCTCTGATTCTGTAAACATGGCAGTGAAACTTCATGGAAACAAGAAGAGTGGCCTGGGATAGGTCTTGTTCAATAACATGCCTTCGGCATGCTGGCATCTGCTTTGCCTGTCACAAGTTGACTGATAGCAAATTTTGGTTTTTGCTTCCAGTAGTTCTGCCAAGCCATTCCTGACAATCTTGTACACTGTATAAGCTGAATCATAAAGACTGTAAACAAATACAGTAAACAAAACATGTTTATTTGATTTATTTCATATTTAATTTCCAATTTTGTTTCTACTTTCTACATAGCCTGGATACGCCAAATAGATCTCTGAAAAATATTTAATATTTATAAAAATTCTTCAGAGTTCAAGTTCCTGAAGCTGAGAAGTTTCAACCAAAGCTGTGCAGCCATACCCTGGATACTTATTCTGCCCAAAGAATTTTTTCCAGAGAATTCTTTCATATGGGCCTCATTTTTTCCCCTGGACTTTTAAAGTTAGTAACAAGTAATTTTTAGTAGTTTCAGCTCATGGGTCTTGGTGTATTTATTCAACAACATAAAAAAGCCTCTCATCATCCAGTTTTGTTAGTGTCTCATAGCTCTAATCTTGACCTAGTTTGTGAATGTTTTATTTATCGACAGCAGGCTGCACAAACAGCCTCCTCTCGAAGGGATTCCAAATACAAGCTCAGTCCAAGAGGATGCAGCTTCTCCAGGGCAGCCCTACCTCCCCCATTTTTATTTTTGTCAGCTACACCCTCCCTCCTAAAGGTCCTTTAAGGCCTCATTTTTTCCTGACAGTATTTTTTTTTTCACTAAGAAACATTGCCATGATGCATAGTTATAAATTAGTTTCTCCTTTCTCCTGCAAACTAGGACTACAAATCATGCACACAAATCTTGCGGCATTATTGGGAAGTGTCCATGGTGGTATGACTCATTTCTCAGCTGAGATTGTAAGCTAGGGCTTTGCAGTTTTCTCATCTTTCAATAAAAATAATTTAGGAAAAGAAATAGTCTGAAGCATCAAGAAAAGAGAAACAACAGAAACCCTTAAAAATAAGTTGAGCACATAGCACATGTAGGAATACATTTGTTACATTGCCCTTTATGGAGCTTTATGGCACTTCTGTTTTGGAGAACAGGCAGACATACTAAGTGGAGGACAAGATGGATGTGACCCAGCATTGTTCACTTGTATCCCAGAAAGCCAACATATCCTGGGCTGCATCAAATGAAGCGTGACTGGCAGATCAAGGAGGTGATTTTGCCCCTCTACTCCACTCCTGTAAGGCCTCCCTGGAGTACTGTGTTCAGCTCTGGGGAGAGAGGTCATGGACCAGTCCAGAAAAGGGATATGAAGTTGATCAGAGGGCTGGAGCACCTCTCCCATGAAGACAAGCTTGACATACTTGGGGTTGTTCAGACTGGAGAAAGGAAATCTCCAGGCAGATCTTGTAGCCGCATCTCTGTATTTAAAGGGGTTTATAAGAAAGATGGGGACAGACTTTTTAGCAGGGCCTGTTGCAATAGAACACTGCAGAGGTACTGGTTTTAAACTGAAGAAGGGTTGATTTTGGTTAGGTATCTGGTACACATTTTTATTATGAGAGTGGTATAACACTGGCACAGGTTGCCCAGAGAGGTAGCAGATGCCCCATTCCTGGAAACATTCAAGGTCAGGTTGGACTGGGGCTCTAAGCAATCTGATCTCATTGAAGATGTTCCTGCTCAGTGCAAGGAGATTTGGACTAGATAACATGCAAAGGTTCCTTCTAAGGAAAACTATTCTGTGGTTCTATGATTAAATCCTTAATGTCAAAGCATTCACCAGCCAAAAGACAAAAAAAACCCCAAACTAAAACTCACAAGCAAAGAGAAAAATCTATGTAGACCCACAGAAGGATTTTTACCCATTTAATTCTAAAAAATAAAATGGCACTTTGTAGTTGCATATTGAAAAACCTAAACATTTATACTGTCTACCTCTGCTCAGGCAAGTAGTCTTCCAGCAAATTCTGAAAGTACTTGGACAGAAACTGCTTTCAAGATAGCTGTTTCAAATACCAGTGTAATGCTGTACCAAAAACCCAGTGCCTGAGAAAAACAGTATCAAATGAGAACAAATAGAGATTTCCACTGCAGGAGAAGTTATTTCAAGGGCAAACATAACAGACTTCAAACAAAGCAAATTGACCCAGGAGAAGTGAAATGCTCCTGTTGGCAGACTTTCACAGGCCTCCTGGAGAGAGCTGCAATGCCCCGTGGACTCTTTGGGGAGGTTCAGGCCAGCACCCTGAGACTGTGGGTGAGGCTTGACAGCAGGGGTACCCCAGAGCTGCTCCAGCCCTGAAACAGCAGCAGAAAGGTCGTATGGTTGCTACAAATTCCCTCAAGGAAAAGGAGCCATGGCGAGAAATAGGCAGAACTTGGGGGGTGAGGCTGGAAAAAAAGGACAATGTCTAACCTCTCTAACCTCTGTAATTGTCTCTCTAACTAGCCATGGCTATTTCAACTGCTGGCTCACCATGTGGCCCCAGAGCAGGTGCTGCCTCCCTCTGCTCCCAGCATATTTGCAGATTGAATTTATTTTATTATTTTCTCATCATATGCCCAAGGTCCACGTTCTGCCCAGCTCTTTGTCTCTACCTTTCCCCCAGCTGTTACCTTTTCAGCATCTCATCAGTATATACTTTCAATTCCCTTTGAGACCATTTATAAAGGTGTAAAGGAACATAAATGCAGTTTTCTCCCAAGTACATTAGATATTTGACTGCTCTGCAGCATACTAAAACTGGACTCATACAAAGAGGCTTCGAAAAGGTCAAATTCTGTGAATATTCAGTTTCTAGCTACATTATATGCAGCTGTGCTTATACTCGTTTTGTGTTCATTTTGTCAGGCTATACTAACAAATGAGTTTGCTGATATTATTTATGGGCTAGTAAATCTTATGTGCAACAACATAAAATTCATACTAATGAGCAGAAATCCATCACTGATCTGTGTGTTCAGTCAAAACAAAAATAAATATCGGAGACTGTGAATACCAAATTCTTAGTAAGTCCTGGAGATACACAATTTAAGGATTAAATTATTCATAGTTTCCACTGACTTCAAACAATAAGTGTATGTGACAAATTTATAACTCATTTGTTGTTAATTTGTAAAGGAAAAAAGGTAAAAATTGCCATATATATGTTTCTTGCAGTTTATGTCAAATAATAACCTCCTAATTTTAATTAGAGTCTTGAAAGTTTCCTAATGAAGACTACTTCAATTAGTTTCAAGAAGATTTTATCACAGTCTGAATTGATTTACACTGATATGATTTCCCTGCAGTCTGTGGAGCTAATCTGATTTAGTCCTCATGAAGATCTAACTTGAAACAAGGTACCAGAAACAGCTTGCTCAGAAAGTATCCAGAGGTGGAGGAGCTCTGGCTGGTAGAGAATTTGTGCAATTATTTCCATCACACCCTGGGTTGCTCCAGTGGAAAAAGGGTGGGTGTAATCGCAACATGGCACAGAGGTGACACAGCAAAATTTAATTGTACCCTTTTTTCTTTTTTTTGTTTTTTTTTTTTTTTTGAGTATCTGATAGTCCCTGAAATGGGATCTGTGGATTTCTCCACACTCCACCCCTTCAGCACAGAGAGATCTGGAACTTTACAGAGAAGATCATTCTTGCAATGCATCTAATATGGACTAACATGTAATTTGATTTTATCAGGCACTCAGTGAAGGATGCTTTTTTTTTAATATAAACTTTTTAATAAAATCTTTGCAGTCTCCAACAATTAATGGAATTTTAAAGAGATGGGAAAGTGAATAACAAAAAGCAAAATTAGAAAGAGAAATGAAGAAATAAAATCCAGGAGGAAAATAACAGAGGAAAAGGAGATAATTACTATAATTAAGTATGACTTGAGATGTTAATGAATATAGTGGCATATATGTGGTCATCCGTATAAGGCTATAGCATTCAGTAGAGAATGTCAGCTTTTGTGATTAAAGTCTTCTGGAAAGAATTTGTTATCAAATGTCTGCCATTTTTCTGCCCTTGCATCATCTTGTTTCTCATCCTCAAAGGCTTAACCGTGCTGTCATTCAGTTCTGAGGGGCTTTTGTCTCCTGTCCTTTTCTCTGCTACATCCTCACAGCCCCTTTTCTGCATCTTTTACCATCACTATGGCTTGTGCACAGGCACAGCTTGCCCAGCCAGGCCTTCTGCAGGCAGCAGTCTTGCCTCTCTGTTACTCAGAGGTGATAATGAAGAGAAGAGCAGGATGGCTCGAGCACCTCCTCACTCCCCCAGTTCTGCACAAACTGGCTGCTGAAGGGGAGGCCCTTCCTCCATCTCCTGCAGCTACCCCTGTTGGCTGCAACGCTTTCAGAGGCAAAGGTGGGGAGAGTCATCAGGTACACCGTGCTCCCCACCACACCCCATGTACTGGGAAATCATGAGCATCCCTTGGGTGCACATCCAGGAGCCACTGCAGCCTGTCACACACACTCTTTACCTTGGATTTTATGATTAACAGTAATTTGTACTGTAAGTAATCTTGAGAGATTGAAACCTCTTTTTGACCACATGCTATACCCTGCCACCCCAATCTAAAAGCGCAAAATGTGGAGGGGGCCAGGAGGCAGCAACAGCTGAGGTGATTTGCCCAGCACAGCTCAGTGGTGGAGGCAGAAGCAGAATCCAGTTCTCCTGCCCTCCTTGTCTTCTTACTGAGATTGTCCCTCAGTAAACCAAAGTTTCTAGTCCTATATATTGTTAGGCCATTACAGCTCTGGGCTTTTACTCTGGATCATAAAAGTACTTCAGAGGGTTGAATCAATTTTATTAAATGACGTTTCATCTGAGGTCTTTTGTGCCTACACTCTCTTTTACAGCCCTACCAATGGCTGATTTCCAGATTAAGGGAGAGAAAAAGAATGAGGAGGGAATGGTAACATTGCATCTTCAGATCCTAATTACTAATGCAGGTTTTGTATTTGTTGTATGGATGATGTTTAGCTTCTAGCAAAGTTAGTGAGTACTACTGCTCTACATGGATAAAAGGAAATCAGATTGACTGCACAGATCAATGGCTTGACAGAAAAGCCTTCTGCATGCAGACTAAACAGAGATCTGTTAAACTGAACCATGTAATCTATGGTCAGAGTGTTGACATGCTCAGAAAAAAAAAGCTGGTATTTAAACCAGACCCTTGTTGTGAATAAATCTCAGTATCTTCAGCTGGAAATGACAGAAAAGATCTAGTGGATTTCCTAGAAAAATTGCAGTCTGCTATTTGTGAGCTGTCAGAGAATGAGGATGTTTCCTGCATTGATTGATGCTAAAAAATACTCACCCACAACCAACTCAAGGGTACTCCTTCCAAGAACACAATGCTTCTGACTTTAGTGGAAATGAGAGATAAGGAGAAGATCCTTCAGGCAGCCAGGAAAGAGAGAAGCATTGAATTCCAAGGGCAAGTGATAACAATTTCTCCAGACTTCAGCCAAAAGATACAAGAAAGAAGGAGTTGGTAGAACTTTAAAAAGTCTTTGTAGATTTAAAACCCAAGGCTGTCATCTCTTCTGAAACTGGGAGTTCTATATGAAAATAAAGATTACCTCCTCTGGGATGCAGATTGCAGGAGACAGTTTGTGGAACATGCTACCCTCATTTTTGCCCCGGGGCATTCAGATGGATTAATTCCTTGTGGGTTTTTGGCAGAGCCCTGGTACATTGCCATTCTCAGCAGTGTATGGTCTGTGCAGAGGGTCCCATGGGAGTTACAAGCACCCCACCAAGTCTACTCCATCTTGGGGACTGAGACAGATGGTGCAGCTGCCAAAGCTGGCGGGGCCGAGCATCTGGTAAGTGTGTTGATTTAAAGCAGTTCTCAAGCAGCAGCCGCTGCTGTGGCTGAGATGAGCACAGTTCAGGGGTGTTTCCTTGTCTGGAGCCTGTGGGGGAACAGTTTCTTCTTGGAAGTGAGTACCAGATGTTTTGGAAGATGAAGAAAAGGTTTTGGGTGACCTGTTAAGGATTATTGATATCAGAGAGGGAGTCAGCTCCATGGAAGGTTAATGCTACCACTATTTCACAATGATATTTGATATTTAAGTTCCTCTAGGAAGTTTCTGGTCAGGCTTGTATTTTATTTCTTGGCTTTGTCAGTATCTTCTGTCTCTCCCACTCTGAATAAACAATGTCTTGTTTAAATATTAAACTGTACTTCAGTTTTGAAAACTGATATCCGGAGATGAATGGTGATTTCCCTGGGATACAAAGAGCACAAAGGGAGAGTTTACTACCCTAAAGCTGAGACTACAGCTTTGGTGATTGCACCCCAGCTAGATTTAGATTGGCAGTGTGGAGGCCTGGATATATTGTTCTCTGGTTTTATTTTTTATCTGAGACAGTTTTTTTCCCAAGTTCTCTATCATTGCATTGGTACCAGGTGACAGCACACTGCTTAAGGGCTATGTAAATACAACCTTAATGATACCAAGTCATCAGAATGAGACTGGTGAGACAGGACTGAGGAAAAGCCTAAGTGCTAGGAAAAACTACTGAAATTTTTTAATCTGCATGGGCAGCCCCAGAAAAGGCCAAGAGCCTACTAGTAAATGCTACCATCATGCCCAAGAAAGAGAGCACACATGAGCTGTGAGGAAACATCAGCTGTGAGGAAACATTACCAAAGCTGCAATGGGAGACTGCTCATCAAATTCACTGATACTTTTGCAAAGTTACTGCACCACTCTGAAGACATATTTATTTATAAAAAGAATTAAGTAGAAAGCAAATACTTCTTGTGTGTGTCAAAGGCCCGCAGTACTAAGAAATTACTGTTGACACTGCTGTCAGTAAAACTGTCCCAGTACATTTCACAAAAAAGTCTAAGTGAGACAGCATGCTTGGTGGTCAGATACTGATGATACTGGAGAACTGATTTATAACCATAAACCTTGTCAGTTTTTATAGCTGAAAGCTTATTCACCAAGAAATCCATGTGAAGTTGCCCTTTCTTCAATAAAAAGTTTGCAAATGAGGCCAGGGTTTGTAGTACAGTCCTCTCTACCCTACAGGTCCCTTAATTTCTGTGACTTTTGTTTTGCCTAAAGAATTAATGCTTGATATATTAGGATGTCATTTACACCTTAAAAATGGAGGGAATTTCTGTGTGTTGATAAAATTTGACATGTTTTATCTGTACCCTACCATCAGAGTCCTAATGGGAATCCAAATGTTTTTAGAACTTTTTAACTGTCACACAAGCAATCAGGAGAGACACCCTATCTTTAAATCAGAAAATAGCTTCATTCCTGCTATCTTATCAAACAGCAGCACATAGTCCCACAAAAAGTATCCTCACTGAACTACTAATGGAAAGGTGTTTACATACCAGACAGGAAGCCATACAACCTGTTTTGGGTAATCACAGGAAACGAGGGAATCAAAGTGTGGTGGAGAAGGAATTCCAGAACTGATCTGAAGAGGAAAGAAGTTTGGATAGAAAGGCTGCTCTTAAAAGCACGAGGAGCACAGAAAATGAACCTGATGTATATGGGTGGAAAAGATGCAGTGACCACTGAGAAAGTGATTATTTCACTGGTACATAAAAGATCATGAGAAATTTATTAATATTCATTTTATTTGTCAGTTTGCCATTCCTCCATCATTTATGTTAAACAAAATATTTGACAGTTTATATAAGTACAGTCAAAGAACAGCTATTAGTGAATTAAAGGAAGCACACATGCACTGTATATATTTATATGCAATTATATTGCTTTACCCAGAACAATGGAAAAAGTCAGCAGATTTGGCTTAAAAAAATTAAAGAAAAAAGAAACTTCTGGAGATATTTTTGCTTCTAACAATCCAATAATGTTGGCATATAGTATATAATTATGTACGAATTTATAATTTTCTAGTTACTCTTTTAAAGGTGTAGTTGATTCTTACTGTGAGAAAGAAATAACAACATTAATAATAGCCAAAAGCATGTCTCTGATCCTCAGCCCTTGGTGTCTTGAGGAAGAAAGACACTGCTCTGCCCCATAAAGAGCTTTACCCCTCTCACCTCCTTTTGCTTTTGTGTTTTTGTCATTTCACTGCTCAGGTATTCATTTTCTCTCTCATCCTCCGTATCTTGCTTTGGTTTTGACATGGTTGATTCCAACCTCCTTTTGCCCTGTGAGTGCCAGCTGTTGTTTCCTAGTTTTACCTTTTACCAGAAGCATCTTACTTCTTTCTCCCACACTGGCCCCAGGCTTGGGAGATGTCTAAAAGATTGTTTTCCTTAACCTCCATCTCTAAAATATCTGAGAGAATGGTGTCCTTAGCCTTCATAGTTAAAACACCTTTGCCTTGGTGTCTGCAGGACAATCTGCCATTGTTGAGGTGACTGCTTTGTGGATAACTGTCCATCACTTACAAGAATTGTCTCCCTGTCTATATCCATCTGACTGTTATGGCATGTGGGGTTCACTCCTGCTCATTCTCTTGCATTTGTGCAGCTCCTGTAACAAGCCTCCAGGCAAGGCTGGGAGGCACTACCACAGTGTGTGTATGCAGCAGGAGTATGTGGTCTTCATGTGGTAGAAAGCCCACTGCTGCTCTGAAAGTTTAGATATAGAAAAGACAGACTGTTTTATCCTTGCCTTTCAGAATATCCTCCTGGGTTTAGGAGCCACCTCAGAGAGCCTTGTTCACTCGCTGAGTTCAGCATGGCTGTAATGGGCTTAGTTACAGTCCTGATCTTGAAAAATTGATTCCACTTTCAGAAATATTACCAATTCTAGGGGCATTCACCACTGGAAATATAAGGGCTGTTGCAAAAGCCTGGAAGCCTCAATGATCTTAAATGTCCCTTCCAACCTAAGTATTCCTATGATTTTATGAAATTGTGAAAACCATGGGCAGCTTTATAAATGTGCCCATCAAGTGTTTCAGTTCACAGGAAGAAAAGAAGCACAAGCCTCAGGAAGCTGCAGGCTCATTTCACCCTGACTGCTCTAGTCCAGGAATATCTCTGAGAAGACATTTTCTTACAATTTTTTGTATACTTGTTACAAACCTGTTGGAAGCAATATTAAACCTCAGCATATTTTACCATCTCAGCCTTTTGTGGTTTGTTTTTAAGTACAAAAGGCATCCCATAATGCTCTTCCTTCTCTTCCTGAGTTGACTGTTGCCAGCACTGAAGATACATCCAAAACTTTGCACCTGAGAGTGGCTCTGATCCAGGTAACCATCAAGGCACCCAGTGCCCTAAGACCCCTTCATCCAGGACCACAGAATGGAAGAGTGACAGCCCTGGGTTTCCCTGGATAAACAAGACTTTGCAGGGCTCTGCCTTGCACTCAGGGCCAGCACTTTTGGGTGTAGCTGAGTTAGAGCCAGGCTTGAGCAGCCAAGAGGGGCATGCATCTTTCCTGTGCACTGCTGAGTCCATGCAGCTGTTTCTTCCCACATTGCTAGCTAGAGGATGCTGACTGATGTGTATGTCCTGCATACTGTAAAAAAAAAATAAATTAAAAACCATTTTCCTACTTAAACTATAGGAACCGTAGAAGAGTAGAACAAGAATGAGGAGAAAAGGGGGAAATTCTTCCCTTTAACTTTAAATGGTCTTTTAAAAGACTGCTTTAAGTGTGTATGATAGGCTTGGAATAAATATTAGGAACTTTTATTTCCCTGGTTTTTGTTACTGTGTTGCTGTCCATTGGGGGATCAGATGTGTGAACATCCCATGACTATGGGATATGTTCACATATGAACACCCTATTTTAGTATGATTATTTCTATGGGAAGGGAATGTTGGGCCCAAATGGTAGCAGCAGAACCCAGGTTCTAAAACTGTCAAACTTGCTGCTGTGAGTACTCAGAAATTTATTCTGATCTTGCTTTTTATGGCAAATATTCTGACAAATATGTGCATGTGCAGTGACAACAACAACAACAAAAAGCAATTAACACAAACCAGTTGGACTCAAAGCCACTCTTCTCCACGGTATACCCTAGTTAAACATATCCCTAAACATAATTGCTATTGAAGAGAAGATAGAAGGAAAATACATGAAAGGTCTATCATATCTACATACTCAGTGTACCCCTTAAAGATACTAATAAACAGTTAAGAGGGCAGTAAAAGGACATGAATGGACTAGACTAGACTAGAAGTGATTTGTGAAGTGAAGAGAAAAGCAAACAGTGGCCAAAAATGAATTTTTTTTTTTTTTTGCTTTGTTGGTGCTTTTGTTTGTTTGTGTGTGGGTTTTGGTTTTGTTTTTTTGGTTTTCTCTGGGTTTGTTTTGTTTGTTTTTTTTTTTTTAAATTTAAAACCCAGTTTTTAAAAGGTTCTGTTAATCTTCATCTGGACGCTAGATGGGGATCTTGAGTCAGTCATGCCAGAGACTCCTTTATCCTGCTTTTTCTTTATTTTAATCTGTTTTATCATGGACAGAGTACATGCGATGCAAGTTTACTCTTCAGGCATTTATATTTATACTAAGGTTTTTTGGGGGGAAGGGTAATCTACAGTAAATAAATATTTACTTTTTAAAATGCAAGTTTAATTACGGCTACATTGCATCTTTCAAAACAGAAGGGAATGCATCTGGAACTGTAGAGCACATGCTCTTCTTCGTCCTAATTATTTGTTTAATTCCAATGGCACACTGCAATTGTTTTCTCACTTTTCAGTGAGGGATGCAGTTTACAGTGACAATTGTCTCACCGCTGTGTAGCACAGATTTTGACAAGGGGAGAGGCGGCGGAGTCGCTCATTTGCGGCAGTACTAATGACCCAAGCATTGTTATTTCCATAAATGAGATCTTTGTGTGCTAACTAAACCTGAGCAATACAACTGTGAAAGCTGCTTTCCTTCAATCTTCCCCAAATCTCCATATGACTTTTATACATGATAATAAATTAATCTCTCTTGTTACCATGTTGTTGTTTGTTTAGTAAGTATCTCTTTCTTTCATGTGATGTCAAGCTCAGCCTTAAAACGTGAATCATATTTTTAGCCATTGTCTTAAATAGTTCCTTTCTCAAAGGATTCTTTCTTCTTCCTTCAGTAAACTGGGCTTTGCAAATCGCATTGTAAAGAAGCATATATGAGGCACCAACCTCATGCCTTCAGACTCTGCTGTGGATTGGTCTTGGCTAAAGTGGCTGTCTCAGCTCATTTTGTAGGAACACACTAGCCCACACTATGTAACATGCAGTTTGGGATTATTGCCAGTTCCTTCCCAGAAAATACTCAGGAAGGAATTAGTGAAAGGACTGAATGACTTCTTGCAGCATCTGTGGAGTCAGGGTATATCCAAGGTGAAATGGGATCATTCCTCGGGCAGCAGAAAGGAGGGAAAATAAAACAATCAACCCTGCAGTGGCCTGTTGTTCTTATGCCTCATGCCATTATTGTTGGAACACTCCGAACTGAAACATGCCGGTGAAGGAATAATTCGTGCTGCAGAGAAACAAGCTGAACACCGAACCAGTTCTTTTAAAAAGGATGAATTTTTAGAATGTATTATAAATAAACAATTGTTTCTCGATATGGAGAATGATTTTATTTGATGACACACAGTGCTGCTTCTGCAGAGCTGATTGCTCTGTCAGAGCAAAAGGAAAAAATAATATATTAAAGACATGAGATGCATGAAAAATGTCATTAAATAAGTCTTTACTAGCCTTGAAATGGGGATGGTTTGCATAATTGATTAATCATAAGGGGACATTTTTGGTCACAGAAATTATCATTAGTAGAGCTCCAAAGTTAAATAATCTCTATATTAATAAAAATGCCATTTTCCCTTCAGATCTTTCCAAGATCTCTTCTTTCTTTTAGTCTTTCTTGCTTTTAAAGGCCTTAATAATTAAATGATATTTGACTCGAAGTGTGGGTGAGGAAACCCTTGTGAGCCAATCTCTCCCCCCGGCACTCAGCGAGAGCAGCGGCGCCCAAGCAGCGCACGTGGGCCCAATTCTGCAGCTGTGCTGCTTCCCTTCCCTGCACCAGCAGTTTGGATCTGGGCTTTTCCTTCCCAACTCCCGTCAATGAGAGCTCTCTGAATTTTCTTCCTAAAAAAGAAAAATATAATCATGCAGTGCAGCATTTTTGTGCACCCTTTTCCATTCCAGTGTTAAAAAGCAACTGTTTGCTCTGAAAAATTTCACCTCCTTGTGAAACTGTGGGCTTGAAAAACATGCACACACTTTTTTTTGTGAGACAGCTTGTGGTCCTTTATGATGGATGTCACCAAATCTATTTCAGAGATATAATAATAAAAATATTTTATTGCCAAGAATTTAATTAAAGGGAATGGCTTTTGATACAAAGCTCTGAGAAGGTTTTTCTTTAGCCTGTTTTTTTTTTAAAGGCTATTTTACATTGAATAAAACAGGGATTGCATGAAGCAGGAATGGGTTAAACAAGGCTTGCCATACCTGATTTCATTAATAAAAAATAAATGGTGTATGGGTTCAAGCCTGGTCCCACACCACAAACTGGCAATCTTCTCTACTTCTCATTTATTGTTAATCCTTCAGGAGGTACAAATGGTTGGAAATCACATCTACAACAAAAAGAGGAATGGAGATGTTTGGCATCATGCAAAAGACTTTCCTGTTTGTTATTTTACTATGAAAAGTTTAATTTGGTTTATTTAACCAGGAGATGATCCTTAAATTGAGACATACAGTACCTTCTCATCATAAATGTCCTTCTCAGGAGATCTCTAACCGAGAGTTGCAATACACTGCAGAAAGAAAAATGTGTTCAAAAGCTCATTTATTACTCCATTTTTTTAATGTGAAAATAGGGCAGTACTCATATATCTCAGAAACATATTGTAATGGCTTCCAAACATGAACATAAAATTGGTGTAAAAGTAATTTTAGTCTGTAAAACTTTTTGATTTGTGTTTATTTGTATGCGGAACATAATATATATGTTAAAACAAGCCACTATTCACTCTAGCTTGTACATGTACTGAGATAATTACACAGAATTGAATGGTGATACATGTGGAAAATATATTGTTTAAATATTTAAAGGATGAAAAAGGTTTAAGAGACAATTTCAATGCATTTAGATATTAATTGTTATACAAAATCAAGTTTTCTTCCTAAGTTATAGAGGTCTGATTTATAACTGTATTGCAATGTGAGGAACTGTTTTCCAAATCTCTAGTTATAGCTAGCCAAATTCAAAAATTACTCTAAGGATTTTGAAGCAAACCAGTGTGTCAGTTTCTTACCAGTTTTTTTTTAGCAGAGTAGAGCCAAAGCAATGCAGACATTTAAAAGGTTTACAAGATTAGGCCGATATAGATATACTTTTGCCAGTGAAGAACACAAATGTTGATCGATGAATACTATAGCTAGTATTTAAAAAAAAACTCTTACCACTCTCCTCCAAATTTTTTTCTATTCTATCAATATTTTATCTCAAACTGAGTTGTACATATTTTTTCACGTCTCAAGATTTATTTCAATATCTCTTAGGTATATAAAGCAAGTGCTTTAAAATCCTTTTTTAAAGGATATCTATCATAAGCAAGGATTGGCAACTTAGTAAAAAAATTGTGTGATTTTTTATCAAGATTTAACTTGATAATACAACAATAATGGTTGTATTGAAGATATTTTCTTTCTGCTTCTATTTTGATACTCTGTTTTTCTGCATCCGCCTGCATTGGATGTTCAGTATTATCAAATATTTGTATGAACAGGAACACATTACAATGCTGCAATATGCTCAACCAGTGTGACTTTTTTTTTGTGTTCTGCATCTGAAGTTTTGTAGTAATGTAGTCCCTAGACCAGCAGCTGAGATTTACAAGCATGGTATGACTGAATTAGAGGTGCAGAGACATCAATTTCTTCTGAATCTACCTGCCAGTATATTTTAATAACAATCTTAACTTGAATAATCTTCCTCAAAGAAGTTGTTTAATAGAGATATCCTTTCTTCCACTTTACATTTTCCTTGGATGCTCCAGTTCAAGAAAGCTTCCCACCTTCTGTATTTAGGCATGTTTTGAAAAGCATATCTTAACTTTGACAGGATCAAACATTTTTCTCAGACTAGTGTGAATATTCCAAGGAAATTAATTATTTGATATTTACATTATGAATATATGATAGTATGCATACTATCCTGATATTTATAAAAATCAAAAATTTCAAAACACAGTAGTCGCTTTTGTTCAGTCCTGGAAGAAACCAGAGTTTAGCCGATGTGAGGGGGGAATACTTTCTCTTAAAATATGAAGTTATGATGATCTTAACCAAGTAGAGTACTAAAAATACATTGGATAATAATGACTTTCGATCACAAAAAACAGCTTGCTTTTAGAGTAGTGACCTAGATAACATGGGATCTGTATTATATTCTAATGCCCTAAACTACCTAGCCATGCATGGAACTTTATCACCTTTCATATGCCAGTGTGTTATAATATGCTGCTAGATCATATAGCCCAGGATACCACATGCTGATGTGTTATTCCTGTATTAATTATGCTTTAGGTTCACTGTGTCCTTATGAAAGAGATCCTTTGCCTATTGATCTTGCTGCAAACTCTAAGAAAAGTAAAAGTAAAATAAAATGAACTTTTCCTGAGACAGTACAATTAAATACTCATGAGAATGAAATTTGTCTCCTCAACCCCTGGAGATCCATATAGTGAGACAGGATTGACTCCCCATCTACTCCATCCTACACATTCTCCCAGTGTGCATTAAACGTACATTGACTCAGCTGCTAATTCAGGAGCACGAGTAAATTGTACAGTGAAGGAACAGAATAACTCTACCTGGAAAGACAGGTGTTGTCCACAACCTACTAGGTTAACCTGTACTCAAAAAACCCACATTATTTCTGGAACGATTCTGTTCAATGCAGATACTTTTCATGGAAAATCTGTTTCCAGTATTGTGCACATGCCACTATCCCCCTCTCTTGTTGTAGTTGAATGCTGACATAAATCTTTTTCTAATAAAATGAACTATTCAAATTTTTTCTTTACTGAATGATGTCTGAAACAGATGTATTTTAATCTGCTGGGCATAGAAAATGAAATTTACATGTCAGTGAGGTCTTTCTGGTTAATAAATGTTTTAAAAGAGAGAAAGCAGGAAGCTAAATATATGTAAAACTGCACTGCTTTGCATATGGTGCTTTTAGCAGAAAATACTGTATTCTAATACTAAATTTTATCTTATTTATGAGACAAGAAGTATACATATTTTGTGATAACAAATATCTTTCATGTAGGGGTATCATATAAAAATGCTGGAAAGAATTCTGATTTCACCAGCAATACTTCCCTTATGGTAGTCCAAATAATTCTTTTTTCATGTAGGAGCAGCATCTGCATGAAGCATTTTGTTTGTTATCTCTGTGTGTGTGCAATTTTGAAATCATTATGTTTTCCTATTATTTTAGTTGTTTATGTAGCACCAGTTTTAGTACATTACTGCAGCTTTCTCTTACTCTGAGTGAGCTGGATCCAAAGCCCACTGAAATCATTGGAGGGGCTGAGATAGCTGAAGTTGACTTGCCCCTGGGGATGGAGATTAAGACAAAGAAGAGTTGTATTCAGTGTCCCCTGGGGGTTCAGACAGGTTTTCCAAATAATCATGAACACTTCTAAAAATAGCTGGGTATGTTGATGAAATTTTATATTTTCCATCACAATAATGTTACTCATTTTGCAGCATTGTTGGGGGGCGGGGTGTCAAAGATAATAGCTATTAAAAATGAAGCTTTAAACCCTATTTGCTTTACTGTCTGAATCGTTGCTAAATTTGATAGAGATGTAATAGCAGAGTTAGCCTAAATTGCTTCTATAGAAGGCCAACAGACAGCCCCATGTGCTGATTGTGCCATGTCCTGATACCCTCAACCAAGTCCTTCTCCCAGCCCACCTCCCCATACCTCCCTCCGTTCCTCCCTCTCTCCCTCCTTCTTTCTCTTCTCCCCCCAGATTCCCACTTCTTTCCTTCCAATAGCAATAAACAATAATATTATTAATAAATAAAAATAACTAAACAATGTAATTAATAAACAAAATATTTTAATATCAATATAAAATAATATCCCTGTGCTCAATATCCAACAAGTTCGTCCTCTGAAAATATATTGATAGCTGAGGTGATGTGAATTTTACCTCAAGGAGAACAATGGTCTGAGAGAGTCTTTTTTCATCAGAGTCAATGGTTGGACAATGCAAGAATTGTCTCCTGAACATTCCTATCTTAAAAAATGGGGCTGCAGCACCACAGTAGAAATCATTCCTTAAGTATCTCAATTAAGAGCTCAGTTGTTATCTTATCCTGATTAAAAAGTGCTTGAATTTCTACAAGTTTTCAGCCAGAGAAACTCAGGAATGATGTCCAGGTTCATTTTTTAACAATTAGCAAGTCTGAGCCTCAAACTGACAGATTACCGCCATTTGGCAGTATCACCAATAGACAGGGAGTTGTGAAATTGTAAGATATTATTGTATTGTTGGTAGCCTGAGTAAATCTAAATCTTTTCAAGCTTTGCTTCAGTGGGTTAATTCCAGGACCTGAATTACAAGTGCAATTTGAATTACATTGCAAAGACTGAACTTACTTCACTTAGCAAAGTCCTTTTTCTTAAGACTTATGAATTCCAGTTATTTTGAAATCCTGAAATGTTGAAATCTTTTGATAACTTTCTTATTATTTCTAAGAAGAGATGGGTAAAGGTTTTTCCTGACTTTCCCTGCCAGCACCTCTTTATTTAGTTAAATGTGTTTCTTTGACTTAACCTTTATTTTGTGGTATCTTAGCAGCTGCTACATGCAATATACATCCACAGGGACTTTTTATTCTTCCCATCCTAAACCTGAGATATTAAAATAGCAGAAAGAACAAACCTTTCCAGAATCAGAAAATAATAAAAAGACCCAAATACATGTTCTGTATATATTTAGGGCAATTGAAGAGACCTGCAAAAAGCAGGGGTGATTTCAGATTAGCTCTACATATTTTGTTTGAGATTTTTAAAACACTTAATGGATTCTAGCTAATTAAGTCTCAAAGCTTGATGCTGAGCTATATGAGGCAGGGCAGAGGACATCACCCATTCTGTTGAGGAATGAGGGGAAAAGTGATTGCATGATTTGCTGGATACAAAAGAGTATTAAATATTGGATTTGTGAATAAAGATACATATTCCAGTTACAGTTTAACCATTAGGATTGATTTTTTTACCAAATAACAACATCTGTGACAATAGGGAAAAATTATGCTGTAATGAAGTCTCTCATAAAATAATTTGGTTCATCAGTAGCTTGTTGTTAAAAGAAAGCTGTATCTGACAATAATACATACAAAATTTTATTTAGAGTAAAAGGGCTATTACTGAGTACTGGCTTGAAACTATAGCTTTTCAGGTTGTGGAAGTGTTTATTATGTATTCTCCACAACAGAAATGCTCACTGGATAATTGCTGCAGAGGGCAAAAAAATACATGTTAATAATAGCAGTTCAAAAGCTCAACAATATTTTTAAGAGAAGCAGCTAAATGGGGCTGTGGCCCTGCATTTACTTGCAGTAATCAAGGGCTTTCAACAGACAAATCCTTTTTCAGTTTCTAACAACTGTGTGGATCTGAGTAAGCGGACTGGAAACTGTGTACACACTGAACTGTGTTCAGGTTTCAGCCTAGTTTCTGACAGCTTCGGCTTTCCCTGCTGTAGCACCAGGATTTTTAAAATCTTACCAGATAAATTCTATCTGTGGAAAGTAACACTATGCTGTGATGATGCATAATTCTGCTTCTCTGTATTTCTCACATTAATATACCAAAATCAAATGGGAAATGGAAAAGATCTGTTGCTAGAAATGTTTAGTCTTCCGTATCTACCAGTTGCAATTTTTTTCCTCCCAACGTGTTTTACTTAATCCAGCCTTCAGAGATTGAAGTGACGAAGCTTCCTACAGTTCCCTTCAGAGAACATTGCAAAGTATAATACATAACAATGCTCAATATTTTTAATGAAATTATGGTTACATTTGGCTTTCTATGCGAATTCTGTAAATCTGATATATCACCTTCTATTTGCAAGAACCCCTCATTATTCAGGAAAAATATATAATATTAATATTTCCAGCCAATTATGCTAGTCTCCTTTAAGTATTCTTACTGAAATATGTTTCCAATGATTTTGGAACAATTTAATGCTAGGAAAATATTTCTGCAAAGCAGCACTTTTGTCAAAATATCTGAGGAGAGTATTTTTACTTTATTCTGTCTGGAGATGAATTTAAGATTTGGCTCAAGTTGAATTATAGGTACAAATGCCTTACATGAATTTGCAGGTTGTGTGGCCATGTGGTATTTGGTCTGCTTTTCGGTGCTGCTCTCTTTGGGCTCTCATATTTCTCTTATGGTAAATTCTTGATCATTTTGTGATATGATACAGAGGTATCAATAGAGGAAACCAAGATTCAAATAAATAAAAATTTGGTTTATGTTTTTCATAATCTATAATTTTTCAATATCTGTAACTCTATATGAAATCTCTTTCATATTTATTTGCAAATTCACTTATTCCCCTGGTTCTTTATTATATGACATGCCTTAAATCTCTCAGGGTAGTGCAATGCAGAGACCAAGGTACTGCAAGAAATGCCTTGTGCAGACTCTGAAGAATATATGGCACTGGCTCACAATTGCATTTAAACACATATTATTAGATCTCCCTCATATTGCATATAAAGTATCTCCTGTAACCATTTGAATTTGTGAAGCTGGAAGGGGAAGGCTGCAGTGTTCATTGATTCCAGTGGGATTTAGAGTCCCAAAATCCTAACGTGTACCAGATATGAAAGGAGGGAAACTTTAGACAGACTGGTGAGTGGCTGACTCCCATATTACATAATTACCCAGAAGCGGGGAATGTTCATCACAAAGGACGCCCTCAGTGGGGAAAGGGAGGTGGAAAGCCATTTGAAAATTCAGTCTCCACAATGTTATTCAAATGCTTAATGTCCATAAAATACATTGCAGAAACAGCAGCAATCTATATTTTTGATGCAAGGGTTTTTTAACCACTTGTTTCAGAATCTGTTTTTCTCAGTAAGATTTTAAATCCATGGCTTCTAACTTTGATCTTATTAGTTGACATTAATCCTTATTTTACCTTGTCACTGTTTTGGGTTTATTTGGGAGGGGCTCCATCCCTCAATCCAAGACATCTAATGCTACTACATCTGAGTAAAAAGCAACAATTTCCCAGGAGCAGGCACAGATAGTTCTGCTTTCTCCCAGGCAGGGAGGGAGGAAGCCTCAAAACCAGGATGAATTAGACACCACCACCACCATGTGGACACAACCCTTTGCTCCTGTATTTACTTCATTACATCCTGAATTGCACATAGGATAATAAGAGAACAAGCCCTCTGAACTGTCCAAGCCCCACTTTCTTTGGTTGGCTCCACTTAGCACTGCAGTAGATGTGTGGGTTTGAAAGAGAGAGAGAAAGGAACTTTCTTCCAATTATGTGGACTTTGACCACTGAGTTTTGTATGTGAATGTCACAAACATTTCACAGCAGGTCATATGTGATGCATGTTCTGGTGTAACCCTGGCAAAAGAGAAATATGCTGAGAGTGGTGGCATCTGCTCTGTTCTAACTGCAGAACAGAAACATGTGCTTGGATCCTTTTCATTTGGGAAAACAGACCCAGGTTTAATTTGGCATGACCACGTATCTACACATATCCCCTTATAAATGTAAAGGAAGATGCTGTTCCTTGATGGAGAGCTTGTAAGTTTTATTTGTTTGCTAGTAGGCTTTCCTTCACCAGCATTGCCTCCATGCCAGCAAGACCTTTACCTGAGAGTATTTAATTCAGGGCCAGGATCTGGAAAAAAAAGGAGGCCAAGTGGAATATCATCAGCTCTACATTTGTAAATTTGCCCAGTTTTGTTTAAATGACTTTCCTGCTTCCTAGTTTGTCTTCCCCTCAGCACAGAAAAAAAAGAGGATTAAGGCTGTCAGGGCTGTACTTCAGAGGCAGCCCCAGAAAAGCCCCTAAAGAAGAAAAGTGAATGATCATAACCCATCCTCTGGATCCTCTCCAGCATAAGAGAGGATAAACTAATTTTTTTTAGCATTTGTTAGGTTCTGCAGTCAAATAAACAGCACATGGCAGTCTCTGGAATTGAAGATAGAAGGTCACTGAGACCTGGATTTATTAGTGAGGACACTGAACATTGTCCTAGTGACATAGGGAGCATTTCAGTCACGGAAACTGATGCCCTCCAGATGCCATGTAGAAATCTGAAACCTGACTGATTGATGTCTAAAAATTAAGAGGGAAAGATGTTAGTACTTGCTATTTATCATCTCTTCAATAATCTTGCCTAGAAGTGGGATGTTTAGCAATCAGACAATAATTTCTTCACAAGAAAATTAGTGTCAGAAGAGGATTTATTGAGTAAGGACCAAATAAATGCATGCTTGAAAGCTTCTGGCAGACTGCCTTTTCTTAATAAAAAATTACCAGTAGGAGGTGTTTTTCCCCAATTTTCACCATGGGAAACATGTTTCCCCTCTGTGGAGTCTTTAAGAAATTTTAAAGAAGAATTTAAATCTTTAAGAAGATCCAGGACCTCCAATTGAAAACAGGTGAAAACTGAGTTAATTGAATTATCTAGTATCTTTATTCCTTTTTGATACTTTTACAGTGACAAATCCACACCCAGAATTAAAATATAATGACGGCTTTATGCAGCATGAAATAGTACAAGCTTAAACAGTTGGAGGTAATCTTGGCTAATCAGATAGACTAATGTCCATAATTGTTTAGTTTTAAGTTTGTCATTCACAATATTAAGTCCAGTCAGGACTGGACTTTCATTGGGAGAACACACAATCCAAATGCTGTGGTCCATGCCCTGCACATTTCCTGTTCATTGTAAAGCCAGTGCAACATGCAATAGAAGAAAATGGGTGTTAGAGGTGCATAATGATAAAGAGGTCACATCCTTCAGCTGATGCATTGTTTGCTACTTCACAATTATTGATGATTTATGGCTCATTGGAGGACAAAAAGAGATTGAAAGGAAGGCACAAATAAAGTTTGGAAGGCTAGACTTTGCATTCATTAGACTTGATAAAAAAGCAATTTCTCCTTTTTGTCAAAACTGTGACACCTTCTTTTAACAGCAGAAGAAAGAACTTCTATTAGGTAGTTTGAGTTCATTTTATTTGAATGAGCCTACTTCAAGCAAATATTGCCCTAGATAATCATTTGGGAAACTAAATTAATAATTAATTTTTAAAGTCTAATTCTAAGCATCTTATCTCCCCATAGACTTGTTGAGACCCACTCTTAAAGTCTGCAGTCCTAATGCATCCTGTTGTTTCGATGAGAACTAACCATAATATTTAGTTGCAGAACAAAACAAGAGCCCTAAGTATCTTTGGCTCATGTTTTTTATCCACAGCTCTTTATAACAAAATCACAGGCTCTATCTCACATAGTTTTAAAGGCATGAGAAGGATGAGGAGAACAGCTAGATACTAGCTTTAAGAGCTGTAAGTTACTTATTAGAAAGACTTTGTGTCAAATTCTATACTTTCTTTGTTTCAACATTAGTTCTTTCTAGTAGTTCTTTCTTTCCTTTAGTCTGCTATTCTACCTTACACTTCTGAGCTTTGTTCTTTCTCATCTAAGTGAAGTTGTATTTCTGGGTATGCCAATAAAGCATGTCTTCTCCAGGCAGAGAATTTGTTGTTGGAATATCTATATTGGAGTTCAAAGACAAAAGCCCCGTTAATGCAATTTTTATTCTGAATTCTGAAATTGTTACCAATTCTCAGTTTTAAAAGGATTTGTGCATTTTCACTTTTTACTTAGGAAGTCCAATTATTAATCCTAAAAATAGTCTGCTGTGACTCACCTAGTGCTCACGAAGAAGTAATGGCTTTAGTGGCTCTTGATGTTAGCTGTCCCTGCCTATCCCTGGTATAAACCAAGCAAAGAAAAAATGGATCCATCCTGATGATGGGGGGCAACAAGAACAGACTTGTCTGTACAGTTACAAGGAACAGCCCAAAAAATGATGTCAAACAATAGGGCTGGAATCAAGCCAACATATCTCAAAAGAAAATGGCTGAAGATTTATCAGTTCAGGAGTGAAACATCCTCTTGGAGCAAAACCAAAAAATACAATTTGCTCAAATAATAATCTGGAGCAATGACACTAAACATTTTTTTAATAATACGTAAATTTTTCAAAATCTCTTGGATAAAGGTTTGTAAGCTAAGAAAGTCTTGGTTCTCTCACATTTTCACTTGTTATACGACTATGTAACTTTGTAAATTTTGTGCCTCTGTAAGGCCTTCATCCAAAGACTACTGTATCATTGGAAAAAAATTGATTAATCTACATATGCTTTAGATAAGGGCATAAATGGAAGATGAACTTTCTGAATAATTGTGCTTCATTATTTCTGTTACAATTTTGGCCTTGGTCATACTTGTTCTGACATAGGGCATAAAAAGGACATATCCTCCAAACCTTTATTCATATGAAACCAATTTGTAGTAGAAGTATTTTTAAAATAATATCAGACCACAAATATTCCAGACCTATGTATTCATTCATCCATTAAATTAATTTCATTAAAGTCATATGGGTGTGGGTGAAGAATTTCCTTGGTTTTATTCTATGCCTATTGAAACACTGAAGAGTGTTGGCTGACATTTCAAACAAAATACCTGAAGGTAGGATCATCTTACTTGATGTTGTATTCTGCCAAATTGCATTTGGATTTCAGAGTAGATATTTAATTTTTGCAAAACACACAGGGAATAAGAAGCATTTTCTACTTATAGAAAGTGATTACAGCTGAAGACATGCAAGTTGTCAATTTATCTCATGCAATGTGTATTGCAGTACATCATAAATTGTGCTCTTCTTGGAGGAAAAAGCCTCTTTTAATCTTAGCAACTAACGTGCAAGAATCACAAAACCATTCCATTATACTTATATGAAGAGCTGAGTCTAGAAATCAATAATAAAAAGTAGATGTCTCTTGATAGTCAAATGTAATTGTGAAGAAGGAATTCTGTAGAATCTCCTAAGTCTGCAGATTCTCTTAAATTAAATGCCAAACACAAATACTCCCTGGGCCAGTTCTAACTATGCCATTGCAACACATTTAATTTTATTTTGTAAATAAGTGAATTTTATTTAACTGAACAAGAAAGTTTTGTATTTGAGAATAAGTTGTAAGAAGAAAATAATTGAAAGGTAAAGTCATGGCTACTTTTGCTTAGAGACACAAGCAGTTTGAGATATATTTTTGGAGGCTGCGAACCAAGTAGAACTCAGCTGAGGAATGTCTGCCTGCCTCTGAAGGCTCTTCCCTCAACCCCATCTATGGTGTGCCCGCTCTTTCATGACAACCTGCACAGAATATGTTACTGGTTTGTAACGTATTTGTTGGTATGGAGCAAGCCAGTGGCAACATGGTGCATGGTGCAATTCTTCACCTTGTTCAGCAGTAGCAGGGTTAATGAGTTTGGCAAGTATAATGAGTTTGGCTAGCTCTGGAAACAAATATTTATTATGAAGGGCTGCCACAGGGGTTCCTGGGTTGGTGAAATTTGTGGTACTGCTAGGTAGAAATAAGAAATAAACTTTTCTGAAAAAGTTGAATATAGCATTTGACAGCAAGCTAGCTTGTATATAGATTCTCTGAAGTTGCCAAATGGGGACAGAATTTCTTCAGCAATGATAAACACAGAGTGGCCTCTGCTGTGGCACGTTTGAGTCGCTGTGCGAGTGTCTTGCAAGTTTTGAAGCCTTGCACTTCAGTTTTGTTAGCCCGTTGAAAGAAATCTCATTTAACTGGCATTTTTACATCTACATTAATTCTTTTAAAACACTGAAGTGAGTGTTCTACAGCTATGTAAAGAAACGCATTATCAAAGCATTAAGATATGATTAAACTGACATTTTCTTAAGAAAACGAAAGGAGCAGGAAAAAGCCATTCTAAAAGGACTGAGTGCTACATACTCCAGATATTATCTTCAGTGCTTACTCAGGGATCTTTAAAGAAGCTTATTACCAAGTACCCTAAGAAGACAAGTGTGGATGTGTACAGATCAGAGGAATGCAAGTTAATGCACCTGCCAGATTTTACTATCGTACAAAGCATGTCAATCAGCACTCAGACCTTGCGTTTAAAAATGTGTTCCTTCAGATTTTTTTCAGTGCTGTATCACACATAGCTAGAATTTCCTAGTCAGTATCCATCCAGTGTTGCAAATGTCATAAATTATGCTACTGAATATATATCACTGACGTGAATGTGAATAGTCCTTCGTTAGATTCAGTAATGAGCTATAGAAATACTGGTAGATGTGGTTGCTGTGAGTACATATATATAAATCTTCCTGCTATTCTCAATAGGAAATAAAAATAATATTTTGAAATAAAAGAAAAAAAAAATCAGTTCTGCATATGTTTTCTTTAAGAAAATAAATGTTTTCTTTAAGAAAAATAAATTAAAATACATAGTGAATAGATTGGGCAGTTTATGGCAAATGAATTTACAGTGGTTTGAAGCACAGCTACTTGATAGCTTCATACAGCTCACATCCCACAGGACCATTTTGAAAGTGATGTGTCAGTTTTGGCTTGGTCTTCATTAGGAAAAAAAATATGTTCAGAAACTCATCCTGAGAGGTTACCGTCTGCAAAAACCTGTAGTGGAGGAGGGCCTGGTGTACCAGATCACCACAGGATGGCTGAAGGCTGCTGGGAATCTGCAGTGATGAAGAAGACAAATACAGAAGAGAACTTATGAGAAAAAAATGTATTAGGGCCATTACACACTGTGCTAATAAGGCCTCCTTTGTTGCTCTGTGCAAAAATCTGACATTGCTGTCTAAAAAAATATTTATCCAAACTGGAAGTGCTGTAGAAGGACTAGCTGTAGGATGTGAGAAAAAGAAACTCAGAGGAGAAAAATCTTCCTTTTGCTGTGCCTACAGTACTTAGGGAAGTCATGGCTACTACCTATATGGGGTCAGAGAGAGGTGCTGTTCCACCAAACAGCCACTGACTGCACAAGAACAAGCAGGTCTTTAAGAGCAGGTGGGTGAAAACACAGATGGCAGCAGGCATCTGTGGGTCTTGGTCACCCATCAGGGTCCTCAGGCTTTGGTTCCCACCAAAACAAGGAGTCTGAGCCTTGGGAGGTTCTCTGGTCACCTTCACATGCTCATGCTCTCTTACTTGTAGCTCTCACTTACTCAGAGTGAAAGGTCATCTAGCACTGTCTCTACTCACTGTTTTAATTGATTTTTCAGGATTTAGCCCCAAAAAAATTTTATCGGTTGAAAACTCTGTATTTACTGAGTAAGTACCTCAAGTTGTGGTGTTAGGTAGAAGTCACTTTATAAAGAAAGTAGGATAAACCAAATGTGACTGAAGATATTCAAGTGACACTGTTCTACTGGAAATATAGTCATATAAATAAATGGCCTTTATCAGTTTGCTGGTACCTCCAGCAATGTTGACATTTGCATTCTGTTCTCCTACCTCTGACAGACTTTAGTTCTATTAAAATAATGAATTCTTATGCTGATATTCACCTCTTAGCATGAGGCATTTGGAACAAGTCAACACAGTTTCAGGGATGAATTTTGGAAGTTTATTAAGATATACAGATTTAAAAAGGAGAAATCTGTACAGATGGCATGTGTCAGATATTTCTCTTTTTATCAGTCCTCATAAAACATGTCCATATATGATGTGTTTTCCAATAGAAAAATGAAGCACAAATCCTATTGGGATCACCAGCAGGGTCTGATGTCCAAAGGCAGATATTTTATTTAAATGATCCTATACTGCTCAGTAGGAAATACCATTTTCATTGTGTTTACAAACATGTTAGCATTCATTAAAATGTTTTTCTGCTGCCCTTGAGATATGTATTTTAAAATACATACTTCTGAAAAGCTTTAGAGAGCAGAATTTTTTAAGTCTGATAATTTGACAGGTGTTAATTCACATTGAAATTCTCTTTGCAGAGACCTAGAAGCCAGTGTTCAGAACAGCTTCAACATCAGAGAATGACTGGGTCATAATGTCCTTCAAAATAGTTTTTGCTTCATAACTTTGTGTCTTCTTTTGAGGTCAGTGTAGTGGTACCTACCTGGGATATGACATACTGCATTACAGTCTGTCCAGTGGTTGCCCCAGTCAGCTCCATGCTCTGCTTGTACTTATCAGCATCTCAACACTATAATTTCCTTTTGATGCATGACTTCAAATGCAAACTGGATAGTTTTGGCATCATCAGCTTTTGTAAAAATTAGGTTAGTATTTTGATAAACTCTAAATATGCCATGCTCTGAAGACTGTTCACTCTTCCATTTTTTTTTTCTATGGTGCAGAGGCACACTTTGTTAGGATGGATGATTTTAAATGCTCAGAAAAGGTACTCCATCCCAGTCCCATCTTGAGAAACTCTAGCCTATTCAAAATTCATTCTCTTCACTTTACAAGGCTTTTAATATAAATATCTCCTCACAAAGTGTTGACCAACTGGGAAGATACAAGTGCAGGAGAATGATGTTGCTGTAATAGGTGTGGTACTACCATAATAGTCATTGGAGATTTCTCTATAATAGAGAAATTTTGGGATGATACACAGTTTCTTTTCAGAGAAAATAAACAGCTATCCCATAGCTGTTTATAGCTCAGTTTACTGAGGCAAGGAGTGGTGTCCCTCAGGGGCTTGTGCTGGTGCCAGTTCTGTTCAATATTTTTATTGATGACATGGATGAGGTGATTGAGTCTTCAATTAGTAATTTTGCAGATGACACTAAGCTGGGAGCATGTGTCTATCTGTTGGAAGTAGGAGGGCTCTGCAGAGAGACCTGGATCGGGTGGATGGATGGGCAGAGTCCAATAGGATGAAGTTCAATAAGTCCAAGTGCTGAGTCCTGCATTTTGGTCACAATAACCCCATGCAGTGTTATAGGCTGGGCATGGTGTAGCTGGACAGTGCCCAGGCAGAAAGGGACCTGGGGGTGCTGGTTGACCACAGACTGAAAATGAGCCAGCAGTGAGCTCTGGTGGCCAAGAAGGCCAAGGGCATCCTGGCCTGCATCAGGAACAGTGTGGCCAGCAGGAGCAGGGAGATCATCCTTTCATCCTTCCCCTGTACTCGGCACTGGTGAGGTCCCACCTTGAGTGCTGTGTCCAGTTCTGGGCCCTCAGTTTGGGAAGGATGTTGAGATGCTTGAGCACTTCTAGAGGAGGCAAGAGGCTGGTGAGGGGCTTGGAACACAAACCCTGTGAGGAACGACTGAGGGAGCTGGAGTTGTTTAGCCTGGAGAAAAGGAGACTCAGGAGTGACCTTATCACTCTCTACAACTCCCTGAAAGATGGGGGTTGGTCTCTTTCTCCAGGCAGAAACTGACAGAAGCAGAGGACACAGTCTCAAGCTGTGCCAAGGTAAATATAGGTTGGATATTAGGAAAAAGTTTCTTATGGAAAGAGTGGTAAAGTACTGGAATGGTCTGCCTGGGGAAGTGGTGGAGTCACCATCCCTGGATGTGTTTAAAAAAAGACTGAGTATGGCACTGGGTGCCATGATTTATTTGAGATGTTGGGGCATGAGTTGGACTCAATGATCTTGAAGGTCTCTTCCAACCTAGTGATTCTGTGAATTCTGTGAATTCTCATAACAATAGGGAGCAGTGACAGAAATATTTTCTGTTCCAAAAGTGGTACCCTGATACAAGTTTTCCTGTGCAGTCCCAAAAGCCAAAAGATTGCTAACAGAGGCAGGAGGCTACTTGTGTAGCTCTGTTGAAATCACTTAGTGTTTGTTCCTCCTCTTCAGGTGCTTGAAGGAGTGTTTGAGTGGATATGTCTTTCAGGCTGTAATTGTGGTCCTTCAATCCTCCAGGCAGAAATTGTACAGTTTTTTTTAGCAAAATTGCTATGACATTGTCTCTGTATGGAAAATTTCCACAAGGATTGATTTCTCTCATGGTGCAATACAAAAGTACTAATTACTATCTCATGCAACTTTGCCTAAAATTAGGGGTCTTGCAGGATGCTCCAGTGAGGAGAAAATAAACAATGTGGATATTATTTGTTACAATTCTGCCTATTTGTAAAGAATATTAGCTTCCCTATACCTGCCTTATGTAGAAGATCAGGTGATATAATCAAATTATATTTTCCAGCACTACATCTTGGTAATTTATGAATTAGCCAGCAGATTTGTATTGCTTCTATGATTTAGAGTACTTCAATATGTAATTCATTTCAGTGTTTAAATTCAGTATAATTTCAGAACAATAAATATTGTTCTAAAGTGTTTTCATTACAACAGGAAGTGCTTTGAAACCAATTTTATTGGTATATACATTTGAAGAGACCTGTGCTCTCAGGCATAAGATGAGTACCTGGAAAAGTGTGAGTATACTCTTTTCTACTTGGACATTTCATTCTTTGAAAGTGATTATCCTGTTAAGAAATTGAGACGCACACCATAGTTTCTTACTTTGGATATGTAAAATTGGTAAAACTTTCAAACAGAAATTCCCCTTATGACAAATTTTTCTATTACGATTAATGAAGTTAAGTGATACATCTTTCTTTTTTTTTTAATTCTTCTGAATTCATGGGCTAAAACATACGACTATAGTAGAGGAAATGTATTGTACTTGAATATCTGTATATAGGCTTTGCCCCGGGAAGTCCCGGTTGTCCTTGATGGGCTGCAGCTGTGAGGTCCTTAATTAGGCTGCAGCTGTGACCAATGAAGATAACTGGGATAAAAGGGGGCGGGTCAGCCAGTCAGGGAGAGCCTTGAAAGAGTCCTGAACTGAGAGAGACTAACATGCAGAAGAGGGAGTCTGTGCTGTGAAGATCAGCAGTCATAAGAATGCACCAAAGAGGTATAGGACTCTAGAAATAGAACAGTAATGATTGGTGACCCCGATGTGATAGTTAGCAGAGGATGAGACAGCCAAGAGCTGTGGTGATGTTTGGTAGAAGATAAGACAGCCAAGAGCTGTGAAAGAACATAGCCTTTAGGTCAAAGAGCTGTGAAAGAGTATGGCCTTTGAGCAAAGAGCTATAGGTGTTGTATGTGGCCTTTGAGTCATAGAGAAATGTATGTATTGTACTTGAAGTATTATATGAAAAACCTAGGTCTGTAAGTAAAAGAAAAGGGGAAAATATAGTAGAGGAAGTGTATTGTACTTGAATATCTGTACATAGGCTTTACGCCGGGAGGTCCTGGCTGTCCTTGATGGGCTGCAGCTGTGACCAATAAAGGTAACTGAGATAAAAGGGGGTGGGTTAGCCAGTCAGGGAGAGCCTTGAAAGAGCCCTGAACTGAGAGACCACAACATGCAGAAGAAAGAGTCTGTGCTGTGAAGATCAGCAGCCATAAGAAGGCACCAAAGAGGTATAGGACTCTAGAAATAGAACAACATAATATGACCTTGAGAAACTTTTAAGTGAAAGAGGTGTTTCAAACTGTCAGAGATGTCCAGCTCTACGAAGACCTCATACCATCCAGCAATCATTCCACAGAACACTGAAAAGTTATGACTATATCCTGGAGATGCTGAAGGTTTTTCAGCCTTTAGGACTGAAAATATCTCCTTTAGGATATTTAGGACAAATGGAGAGCTCTGTATGTAATACAATTTTGAGATCACAAATTAACTGGAAAAGAGGTTTTTTTTTTTTAACAGCAGAAGTTAATGCTTGACCCTCTGTTGGACTCTGTTTCTTTGAATGGTTCTGTGAAATCTATAATTTTCTCTTTCTTCAAATGTCTGGTTTTGAAATGGCTAATTAATGTGCATGAATAACAATGACTAGGGAGAAAGCTGCATCACCCTTGTTGACTTCACACGAGCATTGGGGTGAGCTTTTGGATTAGGATAGCCGTGATTTACAGGGAGTTTCCAATTTTGAGCTGCTGGTGGTTTGCAGAATCAGAGGCAATCACTGTTAAAAGAAGACCATGAGCCTGATTATGTGCTCCTTGATGGCAAGTAATTACTCCTAAAAGTACTTCCATGTGGATCACCACAGTTGTGGATGTGCAGTTATTCTTGAAGTAAATTCAGACAGAATTTATGTCTGAGTGTGAGCCTGCCTAGTGAATTTCTTTAGCTTCTTGGAGAAATTTAAGAATGGATTATTACATGTAGATATATTCTTCCAAGATCCTAAATTATTTTGTGCTCTTACCACCAAAATCTACTCATTTTATTAATGGCAAAATTCCAGGAATTTTAGAGTAAGCTTCATAATCCAACTTTTTCAAAAAACTTTCATCATATCTCTAATTCTAAACTCCTTGGAGATATGAAAAATCTTTAAATTCCCACTAGTTCAGTGTAATAAAGATTTATCCATAATTTTTCTAGCCACAGCTACAAATAAAATACTTATATTTGGCCTTCCTATCATCTATTCATGAAGTATGGCAGTTCATGGCAATGTTTCTCAGTACAAGTAAAGGTTTTCTTGATCTTCCCCACATCAACTTCACTAAATTTCCTCCTTAGTTAGTGGAAAACAACTTCTTCATTGAATTATCTAACAGGAACCCAAAGAAGCTTGTAAATTTAAAACAAAATTACCACAATCCAGAGCAACTATCCCATAGGAATTTCATACTCTCTCTAGAGAGAATCAACCCATGTGGAAAACTTAAGTTTAATGTACAACTTGAATAATACTGTAATGTGAGTTACAGAAAAAGTTAGATAAAAGTGATTGTCTTTTATTTCCACTGTCTTTACAGAATAAAAATGGAAATGCTTAATGTGTTGCATAACATTTACCCTAACACATAACTTTGCATAACATTAGTCCTAACTAATCTTTGAAACAACACTGATTTATGTACACAGTAACTATTTGCATCTTTCTACTTAGCAGAGTATTAAAAAAGAGATTAGGACCAAGGTTCAGGATGAAGTTGCCTAAAGCTAAGTATTTGATTTTGGCTTTAGGAGTCTAAATAAAAATGGCCTAGATTTTAGAGCTGCTAAGCACAGATACCTCCAAATCAATCTTATGAAAGGTGTAGCACTTACATGATGTAGAATCTGTCCACTCTTTGAAGTGACTTACATGGGTTGAAGTGTCTGGTTGACCTGCTTAATTTTGAAAATGTTGGTCTATAGTGCTTGCCCTGAAACAGGCCAAGCAGTGAATCAAAGGGAGAAGGAATCCAGTCAGGGACAGTGATCTCCCAGTCCCGCATTGCGGGCAGAAAAGTTCCATAGGGAGGACAGCAGCAAGAGAAACAATAAGTAGGGATGCCCTTACCTCTGCAATATCCATTGGATCTTAATGGACACCTGCACAACACTATACAGTAGCACAGGAGCTGGGAACTACCCCTGACATCAGGAGGAATGATCTTCAAAAGCATCTATATTGCATCTGAATTCCAAAGGATGTTTTTCACAGCACCTTCTTTGTTGTATGGGCACACATCCCAGCTCATAAATAACACAGGTGCCTCTAGGATGAGGTGCCTCTAGGCTGTGCCTTGGGGGCCTACTCTTGGGCTTAATTGTTCTCTTGAGTTGAATATTTCAAGAGGGATATTTAAAGATATCCCTCTTGATTTTTTACACCTAACTTCATCCTGTTTCAGATATGTAAGCTCTTTTTCACATGTCAGTCATAATTCCAGCTACAGTTTGAAGAAATTTACCATACATATGAGTATGAATAAATATTCATAGGTAATGCTCCCCTTTGTCAACTGAATCTTTGCTTTTGCCATATCCAGTTGCCATTCTGGTGAGTCAGAATCCAGGTAAGGAACCAGTATTTTGCACATCTGCCTATTTCAGCAGAACTATAATTGATCCATCTTCTAAGAAGCCATAGTCAGTGGCTACTCTAAAAAGACAAGCATGTGTGATGCAATATTGTGTTTCATGGAACACTCTTAATTGGTTACAAAGTGTCTAAATATGCAGCGGCTAGGGTTTCATTTTCTAAATTCATGTTGGTTTACACACAGTAGAATAAATTTGCTTTTCTGTGTCATAGTAGAAATGTGTGCACTAATAAGCCCAAAATCAGGCACAAGGATGGATTTGAATAGAACACACACTATTTCAACTTGATAATGACAGGAATGTTTCCACACACATCAGGAAATAAACTGGTTCCAGTGAGAACTGGAAAGTCTTAGTACCACATAAGTGGTGTTAAGTGGAGATTGGCTTTTTGCAGCCTGTCCCAAATGCCTTGTTCGTTTCTGAACATTGCTGTCCTCTGGTCTGATGGAATAAAGGCAAATAAAGATGGACTTCTGACATGCCAAATGTTGCCTGTCCTACAGTTTAGCAATTGGTGTCTTTTGTCTTTATGTTCAGGGAGCTGCAGTAGCAAAATACTCAGTAATTCCAGGTCTCCTAACAAGCACTTCCTATTCTTATAATCCTAACTGCACCTTCCCTTGTGGTCCTTACCAAATAGACAAAAAGTGGAAAGCAATCTTTCCAGTCTCTTGACCACACCATTTTTCATGATCACATCTACATCCAGGGAGGTCTGCTGTGAAGAGCACACCAGAGCACACCAGTGATGGAAGAAAGAAGATTCTGGATGATCAGATAGGAATGGAAGACAAAAAGAGGACCAGTCATCTTCTTGAGGATGGATTTAGGAAAGTTATAAGCAAAATCCCACCTCTGCATGACACAGACTAACTTTGGTTTTGACTATACACTGAACTAGTCCTGCAATTTAGGTACTGGTAGGAAACACTAGAGATTTTGTCTCTCTGTCCCTTACACTGCATCTCACTGCAACCCAAGCAAACATATTGGGCCCTTTTTTCCCTGATTTAAGGGTATGATGTTCCTGGTTTCAGTCACACATGTGTAGTTTCTGTGACTCAGGGGCAGGAGACATGAACACATGTAAATGCATAGTGTTCAAAGACTGCCAAGCATATTCCTGAGGCTGGATATTTTAACACAAACTGTGTGAACATGATTGTGATTCATAGGAGAGGTTTCCACAGCTTCCTCATGTTGTAAATCAGTAATAAAACCAACAACAGTTAGCACTTCTCTCCTACTTTCCAGCCAGCAGAACACAATATAAATATTGACTAATCAGCCCACGAGTCAGGACAATGCTCACCACATCTGCTCAGAAATGTGCAGTGAGGCTGGGATATTCACATGAGCCTGAGGGAGTTCCCTGCCCAAATCACATGTGTCATGGGGAGGTGGGCGCTAACTCCCTGAGGTACCCTTGAAAAACCAAGCTTTAATAGATCATGTCTACAGTCAATTTAACATACAATTAAGCATTTTCACAAAGCAAATAGTACCAGAACTGTTGAAAATGTAATCCTGCCCCCTTGTTAAAACAGGCTTGGCTGTTTGGCATTATGCAGAATGACTGTCACCACAGCGCTTTGAAGTCACTATCGCTAAGGCAAACATGTGCAGGTACAAATAATTCAGCAGCAGAACACTGATGCTCCCCAAGTTTCTTATGCCATGTATGATCCTGAAATCTTCAGGATCATAGTTTAATCTATTTATTCTCCACACAAAAGGTACTTTACAAAATCTACTAAATAGCTGGCCCTACTTACTGGGACCCAGGAATATGCCCTGCACACATCTCATCAGACACATCTGTTCCTCCTGCTCCTGGCTCCTCTGTTCTCTTTCACCAGCAGCTGGTCTCTGAATGGATGTCAGAGACTGATCTCTTTGCTTTGCTTAGGCTGTGGGATTGTTTCTCTTCTGGTCTGCAGAGATCTGTCAATATTAGCTTAAATGTAGGTTCTTTTTTCCTTGTGAAAAGAAAAGATAATAATTCTTCCTCCTGATGGTGGCTTAGAGCACTTCAGATTATCCCTTGTTATTTCTTTGCAGGAAGAAATGTATATTCTCTTTTCATAAGAATTATAGCAGTTAACAATCCTCCAGCCCAAACTTTGTCCCATGAAGAACTAACATCAATGGGAGTTAGCTATATCCGCTAAGAGTAGAATTAGGATTCTCACAGAAATCTTTAGGTTCAAATAAAACAATTTTCACTGCTGTAACCATAGCAGCTCTCATGTCCTACATAGTACTTTTTAAGGATATATTGGTCAAACATAGCTTTCAAAGTAAAACATATTTTTTCTCCCTCTAGGCCATGAAATTTTCTTTCTATGGGTCTCTGTTCCACAGAACAACAAATATTCCTCAAATGTCAGACGTTCTAGTTATTTATTTGTTCCAACTTCAGTCTTGTTTTCCAGATTATTTTGCAGATTTTAATTTAAAAATTTAGGTAAAACCAAAATGAAACAAAGAAACACAACCCTACCTCAATTCAATTATTAATGTTTTGCATTGTGTGCTGTCTTTCTACAGTTATTTGTTATTTTTTATACTTAGTATAAAACTGCTAGTACCTTTTTACTAGTATGTTCCTTGGCCAACTCTAGATGCCTAATTTGCACTCCAAATTGCCATTTCTCAGCTTCCAATGTAGCTAATGAGGACAATGACTCTTCTAGAGCACACTTTAGGCTGCCTAAGTTGATTTCCTGTCTGAAAATTTCCCAAAGAAACCTTTGTGAGAACCAAAGATGTCCAGTTTAGGCACCTAAAGTACCTTGTTTGGTGCTCGGAGAGCCCATTCTTTTCTGCTTCCTGTGGGTCACATTCCCCCTTGCCCAGGCAATGTGCCCAACCTGTGGGCACAGAGAAGGCTCTCCACATTTCCTATCCTCCCCTTTGGGTTTGCTTCTGACCAGAAATTACTCATGGGCTAAAAACAATGTTTTGAAGAAGGGCCAACACATCACCACGCTCTGAACCATGGACTTCAGCCAAAGTGCCAGGTTTCCAACGTGGAAACCAGGAATCTGTTATCCAGTACAACCCATGAAAAAGGAATAGCACACGATTAGGTTTTTCACAATTGCAGGAGCACTTTCTATAGACATTAATGTTTCTGGGTTTAAGGGCTAATGATGAAGCATCAATCAATCAATCAATCAATCAATACATGATTCCACAAGTGGAGGCACTGGACTTGTTCTACGCTTATTTTATTCATCTTAAAAAAGAAAAAAGATTTTATTTGGGGGAGAGTTGAAATTGGTATAGGATACCTTGGTAATGAAACTCAGTATTAAGTTATAATGCGAGTAGGTCACACTACCAGGGCAAATGGGATAAATACCCATAAAATAAATACCACACAGGCTGGACTGAAATGGTAAAAGAGCATGATTGTGAGCAATTAACAGCTTTCTCCTTGATCACTTTATGTATCTTTTAGTTTACAGGACTAATTGTCCAGTGTGGGAATAAGATCTGTTCATTGGGCTGCAAAAACAACTACAGTAGCAATGGGGATGGAATAGAGAGTGGGATCAATTTTTTTTCAAAATTAAATAGAATTTTCTTCAGAAATCATTAGAATAAATTATAGGTCTCATGAACTGGCTGAGTATTTTGCCTGTCATCAATTTGTTTTCCTTGATCTATCAGTCACATTACAAAGCCATGGCAATGGTAACAATTTTTATTTGCTTTTCTTGAAATGGAGGATTATTTTAGCATGTGCCTATCCCAAATACATTTGCCCTGCTATCTAATTATATTATATACTAGACTACAGCCTACCCCTGTGATGCATTGATTTTAATATTTGTTCATGTTAATGCAGTAAACATTCACAATTATGTTAAATCTCTGCAGTATGTGGCAAAAAAAATGAATCCACCTTTCTAAATTTGAAATGTGTCCTGAAGCACATGGTTATAAAGCATCCATGGGGACACTGTGTGCTTAGGCCATTCTGAGACCTGAATGCTAGACAGCAATGAGCACTCCCTTCCCTCAATAAAGATCTGTAGCAAAAAACAGATATGCCCATGTACAGTACTGTTAAAATGAATAGTTCCCAAAATATAAGTGTATTTAATTGTGGGATGTATATGTCTTACAGGATCACATTCAGATGCATGTGCCTTCCACAATGAAAAATGGATTTGCAATTTTCATTTTCCCTAACTATAAATATTTGTATGCCACTTAATTTAAAGATTATACTGAAAGATATCATTTTCGATTAATATGCTGTATTTTACAGTTTACATTCCATTTCAATATGCTTGCCTTCTATAAAATGTATTTCAAGACTCCCTAAAAAAAAAAAAAGAGAAAATAGGCACACTTTAAGCAGTTTACAGGAGACAGATCATTATCTCCTACAAAGGAAAGGAAACAGGAAAGCTGTAAATAATAAGTTCTGAATAGGAATGACACAAACAGCCTAATCAATGTCTTCCAGAACTGGCAAGTGACACCTCTTTGTTTTTTTGCAAATAAAAACCTTCTTAACATCACAATATAAACCATTATCTCTGCAGGCAAGGTATATTTAGAAATGTACAAAATGTACATTTCCTGCCAGCCACTAGATCAGTAGGTGGAGATCTAAAGTCATGCAAATATTACAGTAAATGCAGGCAACCAATTTCTAATTATTCCATATCAGCAGATTTGTGAGGAATATAATTTATTAAAAAAAGAACAGTTTATGATCAGCAGACCTTAGTTATGACTGTTTAGGAATTCAGTGCATTTTGATCTAATCACAAAATCAAAATATTCATGAAACACAATGATATCTCCCCAAAGCAGCCGGGCAGCCATTAATTTTGAAATTCGGGTAATTTATTAACACTTATCTGTAGCTGTAAAAGCTTACCTCTGTGTTTGTAATACGGGTAAAAGTGAAAGCAGTTTTAAAACTGATTCCTAATGATTTATAATGGTTTGCTGTAATTTGAGCCAGAAATTCAATTAAAATGTATGTCTAGTTTTGTTTCAAGATCTTTAGTTAAAAATTCTATTAAAATTCTATTTCCTTCTTGCATTAAATGTATCTGTTATCTGCATATATGAGAAATATAAGAAAATTCTATCATTTATTCCCCAGACTGCACAAATGCCTTTAAAAACATCCATTTTTATTTCATAATTCTTCCAAGGTACTATTTAGAATTTATGTACAGCAGAGGAGAAATAAGTGTGTGTGCTATTTTCTTTTGAAGAAAACTAGCTTCTCTACTGAGTGCTCATGCAAATATTCAAGTGACATTTATCAGTTCATCAAAGAAAGGAAAAACAAATAACACTGAATTATCGGGTTTTAAAAGCGTAATTACAATACCAAGGGTATAGTTTCTTTCTATATATGTTCCTGTTATAAATCCTTCTTGTAAAGGATATGTAACTTCACTACCAAAATTCCCTTTTGAGATAACACTTCACATTGTTATTTATAAATAATGAGAAGTAAAACTGGCCACTCTCGTGTTTATTTATAGGGAAACAAAAAAAGAGACAACTCACTGCTGATGTTGGAATCACTCCAGGCAAAACCAGAAGTGAAGGAGTGAATATTACTCACTTTCCCTCTGTGATTGTCTTATCTCAGAATACTTCACCACATGTAAAGGTAAAGGACCGAGTTTATAGATGAGCACATCTGTTAATGTTGATGAGAGTGATGTGGCCAGTCCTAATACTATGTGTTGGGAACTGATCTTTTGTAATGCAGTTAATCAGTTGTTTCTAGATAAAGAGAAAAACATTCAGGTTCCCAAATAAATGTTACCTTGCGCAAACTACTTACTATTTTCAAATTCATTTTTTCAGCATTTACCATACTTCAGTATAATTCACTGGGGGTAGTGGGGAATCAAGACCATGTACCAGCAAAGTAAGGATGCAGTTCAGTAGACTAAGTGGCACTAGGAAAACTTTGAGGGCTTTCTTGTTCTGTTTGATCTGGGTCAGTAGCAGCTATTGAAAAGTAAGTTTTACAGGAGACTGGGGCACTTCATAGTCATTGGTAAAGGTAAATCTGAGAGGAAGAAGATGTAGGTCTCTCAGTGTAGGATAGATTTAGATTAGATTTAGATTTACAGGGCAAATGATCCACTAAATTACTTCATTGGCTTTAATACTCAAGTGCTTTTGATCAGAGAGTAAGGAAAGTCTGCAAGTGAGGAGGTTCCAAAGTGGAAGGCTTTCACGGAAAGAAGAAATATTTGCTGTGGGGGATATGGATTAACAGAGAGGGAGGAAACACATAGAAAGTATTTGCATGATGTTTTCACAAGATGAAGGGCAAAGGATTTACTTTTCTACTGTTGATCAAGCGGCAAAGTTAAGGAGGGAGTATTCATGTGTTGTGTTTTACCCAGAAGCAGAAAGGGAAACAACAGTCGGTGGACACTTGCTAATGAGAATAAATGGGCAGGGCTGCTGAGAATCTTCATTCCCTAGGTGACCTCACCCATACATGGAACATGTCACTGTCACGTTTCTGTCCTTTTAGACCACTGATGATTGATGGTTTCTTCCAGATGAAATGAAGACTCTCTGTGAGGTGTGGCTCTACAGACACGGTGTTTTGGACACAATCCAGTCTGTCATTCTCTCCTGTGGAGGGCAGCGGTACTCTTAAATAGTAGCTCCAGGCTTTAGTAGTGTAATTAATGATCTCAAGATGAAGCAGCAGCCAGCATGTTAACAATATTATTGTGTACTAAACTGGATGAGAGATATTGCAAGAAACAAGAAATGATACAAAGGGTCATAGAGAGGTTAGAAATGTAGGCAAAGAAATAACAAAATTGCTTTATCTTAAAGACAAAATACATCATTTTTTTAGTTGTTTCACACTTGTAATAACAGTACACAACAGACAACAACAGACTTTAGGAGTGGGTGAAACTTGGAGAAACCTGCTATACCAGGAGATAGGGGTGAGAGAACAAGAGACCTTAAAGTGAAAGAACAAGAGATATCAGAGTGATAGCATCAGAGACCTTGTGTGTATAGGAGATGTAAGAGTGATAGAAGAAAGCAAACTGGATGATAAGTGCGATGCACATAGGCATATGGGACACAGAAAGGACTCCAGAAGCATTTAATGAAGAGATGTGTTCCTAGAGCTAACTATGTGTATTTCCTTGCTTGTGTTTAATTAGGTTTTTATTGCTTTACTGGATTCAGTCAAAATTCTAAGAAGGGAGACTGCTGGGAAGAAGAAATCTAAATGTGTATAATGTGAAGGAAATTTATTGTAAGGAAAAGGAAATTTTGACTCCCAAATTTGGGGCAGTCAGTATTTACAAAGCATCTTACAACTTAACATATTAAAGATCACAGCAAAATATTTCTTTTATTAACATCTAGGGGGAAATGTTTCCTCTTACCTCTATTGTTCTCTTAAGAGAATTGTTGCTGGTACCTGACATCGAATCCTGTTGCAAGTACTAGGAATTCTGTCTTCACTGGGCTTCCATTTTGAGGCAGATGGCTGTTTGCTTTTTCCAGCTGGTAGAAGGACTGAGATTTTTCACTTGACTTAATGTGATCTTTTTCTGCTCTTTTACTGGAAGACATTTTTAAAATTAAAAAATGATATATTAAAAAGAGTGAAGGAAAAATGTGATTTTAAAAACAGTAAATAAAAAGAATACAGTTCTGATATTGATTCCCAGAAAACTGCTTCTCCTACAATAATTTCATAACTGTATTTTTTACAAATACTAGGTTATCACCTGAATGCTTGCAAGAACTGAATGCCATGTATAAATCAGCATAAGCTTGATTTGTTCATTTAGGAAAAACAAAAAAAAAAAGAATATGTTTTCCATTGTTCTTCAATTTCCATTTAAAAATACAAAATACCATCAAGAAATGCTGACAACTCTGCTTTAGATTGAGCCAGATTCCTCTGAAAAAGGAGTACGTAACCACCATCTTTAATGGCATGCAGTCCATAAATTTAACCATTTAAATCCTTTATATAGCTAGCATTCTGCCTTCTAATCACAGACATGTTTCTAACCAGAATATATTAACAAAATGTATGTACAAAAAAAGTGCTAATACCTTTTTTGTACTGAAATTTTTATGCAAGGGCAGGAAACAGCCGAAATGCAGGAAAAGATGAGACTCAGAGCCCAGTTCTGTGGTGTCATAATCCCATCTAGGTGGGCTCTGCCTTCCCTTCACCAGCTCTCGACTGCTTGTTCCTTGTCTGTGTGCTGATTCTGAACTAATCTGTTAAAAAAATGTCATTGTGTTGTTCCATTGATGTCTCTGGTTCCTTTACTGGGTCACCATTGTGGATGGAGGACAAATAGGTGATTCTGGAGGAGACACGGACTGTGACTATGGCAGACCTGACTTGGAGAGTCTTACACTGTGGCAGGGCTACATCTGCAGAAACTCTGAGAGCTTGGCATTGAGAAAGTATCTGGGAAAGACCTTTGGGAAAGGAGCTAGCAAAATGAGGCTTGGAGATATAAACAAAAAAACACTGCCTTAAAGTATTTAAAATTTTCAGGGAAATTTGACTCATACCTTGATAGATAATACCAGAAGTACCTAATGCTATTATCGACTTATTCCCCTTTCAGCAGAGTTTATATGCCCTGAAACATGCTGCTACATTATTTAACACTTACAATTGTTCTGGGTGTTCGATATGTAAAACAATTCCTTCTCCCCTTCTTCAGAGCAGATTCCCAAAGAGCTTGCAATGCCATTTTTCAGAGGTGCATGATGTAGCTCTATCTCTCACTGGTATCAGTGGGTCAATAACAAATCCCATTCTACTTCCAGAGCCATCCTTCTGCCAACACTTCTGTGCTTACCCCAGCCCTTGCCTGAAACCTGTGGGAAGCTGCAATTGTTCAGCTTAGTGAAGTAGGTCTAAGTCTTTGTTCACATCAGTCTAGTGCATTCAGCCTTCCTTGAAGGAGAGCAGACAGTTGCCCACCCTCAGGAAGAATCAAGAGCTTTCACCTTTGTACTGTTTGATCTCTCTTTCTCTCCACATGATTTCAGTGGAATTTGGGGCAAAAAAAGAAGAAAGATGAAGGAAAGTATTGAAGGTGCCTTTGATGCTTTCAGAGACATAGTTTGCATAGGAGAATAGAGGTCTAAAACATTTTTTAGGCACTCCTTTGGATATCTACACCTCTGAAAGAGTGGTGCTGACTTTGTCTCTGAATCAGCCATAATATTTTATAAGCATACATAGCTATTCTAGTCTCTCTTTACTAGCTGCAGTTACTCTTTTATTCCCTGTAAAATGGAAACATGGCATTATGTATCAGAAAACTCCATTGTTTTCTCATAGAACTCTATTGCCTGTGATGTATCAGCAGCCCTTTTGCACTGGAGAACATTTTGTATAGTATATTTCCTAATTACTTATGAATTTTCTGCTTTTATTGTTCTATGTCACAGCCTTAACATCCCTTTTAATGTACTTTTGTGTGCAAATTAGAATGGCAAGAGTTAAGAAGTAAGACTTTCTGTACATGGTGGTGGATGTTCAGAGCAATTCAGCATGTCAAGTTGGGGTCAAATGGAAAGGGAATGTCATTACTAAATGGTAACATTTTCTGTGGATTTTAGAGAAATTCAAATCCTTTTTTAATCTAAATATATTTTATCTTTTTTTTTCAGGGTTAAAGGTTAGACTTCAAGTTCCTGTCAGACATTTGTATATTAAAATGACTTTACATTTAATTATTTTCTAAACTAACTTTCAAAATAGTTTTTCACTGAACTGCTATACCAGAATGCAATCTATTTCACAGGACCTTTTATCCTGATTCACATATATTTTCTATGATATACTTTCCTACTTGTAAGGCATGGGTTCACATATCCTCTAATTATTTTTTAAATCTCATGCCCAGGAAGTGTCTACTGTCATTCTAGAAAAATCTGGGACACAAGTCTGTATCCAATATGTATAGGCCTAAATGATGCCTAAATGTCCCTGATTTACTGTGAGTAATTGAGCAAGAAATTTAAGCCGTGATCTATTGCAGGAAATTTACATAACAAAAGTTAAGGGGCAGGGTTTCTATCTGTGCCACTATGACAGTGGTCAGTTGCCTTATTTTTATTTTTCTACATTCCTGTATTCAGTGTGCCGTTAAAATTCCTATTTTCCTTTAAATCTGCAGTGATGTTGGAATGAGTTTGAGATGGGGTAATGTATTCAAAATCATAATGGTTTAGAAAATTACTTTCTATTTTTTAGCTATTACCACAAAGTCTTGTAATACATTATCATGAAAAGAAAGGAGTAGGCATGACAGGTGTGCTGCAACTTGGTCATAATTGTACTAATGTGTGTGAGACTGTGTGGCAGTAGATTATCCCATACGTCTTTTCCATTATTGCCCATTTCAGCTAGTCAAGGGAAACCATCAGCACCAAAACTCTTCCTTCTATACTATCATTTCCCTGCCTACCCAGTTTTCCTCCACTTCAGCCACATGCACCCTGCTAACCTGTGACCATCAAGTAGTGCTGAGGCTCTATGGAACCCACTAAAATGCATGAGGCAAGGAGGAAAAAGGGATTGCTTTCTTATACTACAATATCTTCCACCATTACACAGCCTCCAGATTTGTTCCTGCTTTGAATTCTGACTTTTCAGCAAAGCAAGCCCCAGTGGAGTGCTTATTGGTATCTAAGTAATGAAAAATCATGCTGGCCTGAGAAGCAAGGGGTGGAAGAGAGACCTAAAATGAAAATAATGTTATCTAGGCCAGTCTGTATGTAGGATTCTTGCCCAGCTCAATATGATGCCTGGAACAAAGTTCTGACCACACGATCCAACAGAAAACCTAAATAGATTGACGACCCAGCAGAATATGTTCATGAATTCTCAAGTACACATAGCCATTTATGAAGTTAAGTGAGGGTGCATTGCTGATGCAAGCTACTCTGAAATGTGTTTCAAGCTTTTTAGAACATTTCTGTATGGAAAACTCTTCATCCCTCTTTATAATGACTTTTCTTTTACAAGGCTTGCCATATTTAAGGTGTATCACACCTTAGCCTTGTAAAAGTATTCATCTTGTCATGTCCCTGTGAGGCCTATATTTTATTGATAGTTAGCATTTACTTTATCCATATTGTAGAAATTCCTTGTTTTGTTACCATTAGGAAAAAAAAAAGTTCACGTTGCTGGCATGTTCAAAAATATATTTAAAAAATTATGGTTTTGGCTGTTTTAAAAACAGCCTTGGAGCTGAAAAAATGTAGGGATTTTTGCATTCTGAAACAGTGACCAAATGCAATCAATTGCTTTCCAATTAATTGTTCCACCACAGAAAGGATTTGCCAGTATCAACAGTATTTTTTCAATGAAGGAACAAAAGGTCTTTTATTTCTTTCATTTTAATAACTGGCATTTAAAGAGTGCTTATTAGAAAGATAAATGCCCTGATGGGGGGCTGTTTGAAGCCCAGGTGTTTATAAATGTGTGCAGCCTGTGTTTCTGCACTTCACATTCGTGGCCCAGGTCTGTACTGAGAAGTACTGCTTTGAAGTCTTGCAAGAACACACCTGATACTCAAGGCTCCAATACTGTGTACAGACTCCAAATGTGTACAGAGGTGAGATACAAGGAAGAAACAACTTCAGTTAACATCATGAAGATGGCCATGCTGTCATTCTTTAGCTGAAGACTGTGAAAAAGAAAATATGGCCAGATTGTGTACTAAGCTTCATAGCTGTAAACTATGACTGACTCCACAGTGAGTGAATTCAGATGTGCATTGCACTGATTCTCTAGTTCCCATTTACTGACACTCTTCCCATTAATTGATTTCTGAAGTGTAACTATTAAAGACAACTTTGAAAATTAAATGTTCACAAAGAAAATTAAAATTTAATTTTTAAACATTTATACAAATTATTAAATTCTTCATACATTCAAACTCAGGACTGATTCCTCTCTCTTGCTGGGAACTCCAGATGCATTGAATATAGAGAATTGACCCACAGAACAAATAGGAGTCTTTGGACCTAATTCAATAGTTCTTGTCTCTGAAGGAAAAGGTTGTTTTCTTTTACTAGCACAAGAAGACATTATGCAGGACCTTCCAAGCTTCTCAAATCCCACTGCTACACTGAAGTAGAGAAGCATCTCCCAAGAATCTGTGTGCTGTGCTTTAGGAATGCTGCTGGTTAAACAAAAGGAAGTATCACAGTGAAATTCATGTTCAACTAACTCAGAATCCTCCTGTTCTTGGGTGACTATGTGAGATGTAGAAGAAGGAATATGAGAGAGGAAGAAATATGAGAGGAAGATCAGTCTTCATGATTAAATCAGTCTTCCTGTTATATTGTCTTCTGTCTAGCCACAGAGAGAAACAGGGGTCAAATCAGCCAGTGATGCACTGCATCGCTCTCTAACATGGCCTGCAACTCTGTTGATATTGTGGATGAAGTGGGGACAAAATTTTAGCATTTCCTTAGGTTTACACTGATTCAAGATTCCTATTAATTCAACCAAGAAAATATGATCATCAGTATAAACAATGATAGTTGGAGTACACAACTATAATATTGTATGTATTATGTTAGGGCATAGGGCTCTATCTGGTCTGTTCTTGAAAAACAAAGAGATGGAAACTGCCTAGCCTCCCAGCAGGTGCTGGTAGGAGGCTCTTAGATGCCTGGAATTGCCCCTTCAGGTTAGAGGAGCTCAGCTTGCTTATACAGCAAATTCTCCACCATGTCCAGCTGGAGGTTCTAAATTGAAGTTTATAAGTGTCCTCACACTGGGTTATCAAAAGCAGATGCAGTATTTCAGATGTCTCACTAAGCATCAGCCCTGCCTGTGTGTTTTGAATGAAGTCCTTACTGAATGTGTAATTGCTTCTCAGTGTACCATCTTTGACAAATGTCTGTCTAAATCCATAGTCTCTTTAGAGGAAGTAAAATGAATCATCTGGTATTATGGACAAGTCTCTTGCCTGATTTTAAAGCTGGGAATCATTGTTCAAAATAAATTTCTAATTTAAAAAGGCTAAGCTAACACTCCAGTTGTTACATCCTTTTCCAGTTTATTTGTGAGTTCACCAAACTGAACAGAATTGCTAGGAAACTGTAGGAGTAAGGAACTGGAAAATCTGCTCCACATGGGTACATTAGAGGAATTACCTGTTCCTGTCTACAGGAAAGAATCTGTTTTGTTTGGAGGTTCAATCCTCTGGTTTAATACTCCTTCCTGTTTTTCATAGGCAGTTCTTTGCACAGGGCAGCCTGTGACACCCCTGAAATTCTTTTAGTGTCATTGTGGTATTTTTTACCATTTCCATTATATGCTGCATTATTTTTGTAGAGAAAATAAAATAGCAGGAGTGATGGAAGGAAAAGTTCTGTTTTCAGGAAGAATGACTGAGTGAAACATTTTGGATTTGATAGATTATATCTGAGCTATTCTAGTAATTTATTTTTTGTAGGGTTTTGGTTTTTTTCATTTTAGAAATGTTTGTCATGTTTTTAATAGTTTGATTCTATAATTCTATTGTCTTAAATTTCTCTATAAAGAAGTGATCCCACATACCATAAGCATATTTATGTTTCATTTTCCAGTAAAAAGCATTAATTAAAAAAGAGATATTGAGGTTCTGCATTAATTGTTATATTTAATGCAAGTATGCATCAATTCTCCCATTTCAGAATGCCATTGAAGTCCTAGATATATTTTCTACAAAATTTCTTGTGGTTTTAGTTTTTTTTATCCATTACATTACTAACTACATTGTAAGCAGGATTGATAAATTTAGTTATATCAAGTGCATTTAGCATCAAGAATTCTATCACATTAGTTAAGGGTGGTGTATTCAAATTTCTATGAATTAAAATGACCCAATGTTATATTTGATTAAAAAAAACTATATTAGGAAGAGAAAATTGGATCTTGAATTGCTTGGAATCTTGAAAGGATTTACAATAGGATGAATCAGAAAGATCACCTGTAAAATTAACACCTCTTACCTTCCAATTCTGGAAATCTGAATTACCCTAGAAGAGTGATGGAAAAGCATTTTGGATTCAGGATACAAGGAAAAAGCATCATGAACTCAGGATTCAAGCTCTTCTGCTGGAGAAGGACAGCCTTCTTCTTGGTCTAGGAATATTCCTGAGGCTAAGACATAGACTCAGTTTTGTGGTGCTATATTGGCCCAGATTTCTCTAAGTCATGTATTCCAGTTACTGCAGTACCTATGGCCAAAATACTCAGCTTTAGGGGCAAAATTCCCATTGTCTCCCTGTTGGAAATTTTCTGTAGGAAGTGCTGGATTCTTAACCATGCTAATGTGCTGAGCATGAAAGTTATGAAGCTGGAGGAAAGTAGCAGTGGTAGGCATTGCCTACAGCCCTCACTCCACTGCACCGTTCTTTGCTGGTGAGCTGTGGACTGACTGGACTTGAGAAAAGCCCCTTACTCTGGTGTTCATTTTTCTATTGAGTGACAGGTACAAATACAGCCATAGTGATGGGGGAAGGTTAAACTGATTTTCAGATTTTTTCTGCAAAAAATCTGCTGTTATTTCGTATTCAAAAATGACATGATTGAATGAATGCTTCATGCTCCAGTAGCTTATAACTTTATATGAATGCCCCTCTGCATACATCAGTCTGGAGGACGCATTTATGAACTGAAACTTCTGAAGATTCAATTTCTGTTGGAGCATTTCATCACACATACTTATATTTTAAACTTGAAATAATGAGTTGACAGCTATGTTTTGTGAGCTTCTTTACACTCGGTTAGAGCAATTTGGGCACTCAGGTCCCTTCATGCTGGGTAAAAGTCCACCACCTGCTTGACAATGAGGGACCTTGTCCTATTCATTATTGTGTTAACATAACAGTGTTTCATGAATGGCTAAGCAGCTCTCTTTTCAGCAGCTTTTAGCTGTGGCAGTGTGACACTTCTTTCCCTAGTATCCACCACTAATGAAAAGCTGCACTGAGCGATTCTCCGGCGCCCGCCGAGGTGTTACACCACCCCCTCCAGCGCTGGCTGTCGTGCTGCGCCGGGGTGAGCACTGAAGGCAGGAGGAAAGCGACACTATTACTCAGCTCTGTCTTGCCTGACCTCAGCGACCAAGGCTGGAGTTAAAAGCAGGGTAGTTGTGTATAAAGCGAAGTGTTACAGACATGTTAATAGCTTCCTCTCCCCACCCACTGTATCAGTGCAGATACCATGTTCTCTAATGCTCCACTGGTAACCTGCTGGCTTTTGACTTTACTTTGTATGAGATGAAATCCCAATTTAGAGGTTAGTTTAAAGTTAATTTATTGTCCTTACAGTAAAGGGAAAATTCAAACAGGTTTCAAGAAAGGCTTCAGCTCTGCCATTGATGAGAGAGGTGTCCTGGATATTAAGAAGGAGTATAAATATAACCCATTATTTGTGTTTGCGTGTGTGTGTATCTATATCTCTACCTATATATCTATCTATATTAGAATACATGTCTAAATGGGACACTTATCTAGATCTACACATATAAATACTGCTTACTGATATGTTTATATTGTTATATGGGACGTAAATATCTTCCTGTATTTATTCACCGTATTTTCTTATTTTCTGTGTTGCATCCAGTTTGCTCTGTTTCCCATCACAGATGGACGTAGCATGGCATAGCATGCAAAAAGCCAAAAGTGACTTTTTCCTTCCTTTCTGGACTAACTGCTATTCTTTCTCCCAGTAGCAGTCCTCCTGTTCAATAAAGCTTCATGTGAAAATCCATAGGTGAAATACTGTCAGGAGTTTAGTGGCAGCAGGATTTCCTTCTGTTTATTTACATGCAGTTTAAATGAAGCAGAGGGCACCTGGATTTTGAAGGGTTCTGGTCACTTAATTTTGGCTGGAGATGAACACATATAGTGTGCTTTTCTCTCTCTTTGGCAAATGGAAGTAAAACTTAGAAAAAAGTGCACATACATAGGCATTCTGGCTTCTCTTTTGCTTATTGCTGAGGCTGGTCCTTGACTTGTGCTGTAATATAAGTCATGTGCAGGTGTTGTCACAAAGAAAACTACACAGCATGAAGTGAAAATTTTGTGAGGCAGTGTACTAACAATAAAGCAATGTAGTTGCTGGATCTGAGCACTAGAGCTTGTGTTCTAGTGCTCAGATCCAGGCTCACCAGCATCACCATGCTGGCCAAAGCAGTTCACCTATATCTGGAAAAAATGTAAATCATAACAGAAACTAGTATTGGCTAGAGATTTGATTGCAAATGTATTTTTTTCATTACTTATTTTCCTCCCTACAAAAGTTAAAAAGCCAATGACTTTTGTTGTTGAAAAAAGGCTGAAAATGTGGTCTGGGTCCACACTGCAGGCTTAAAACCTAGAAAGCAAATGAAACAAACACTGTAAGAGACTGTAAAGGCATATTTTAAAGCCAATTACATGGTTTGAGGGCCCTGACTTGTGAGTGTAAAGAATTTGACATCCCTGTGTGCTGATGTACCAAAGTAGGCTATTCTTCCACTGCAATCCTCATGGGAGCAGTTTAGCTCTCATTGCCATTAACAAATTTCATATGATAATGCAAAAAACCTACTTTTGCATACTTAGAGCAATGCAGTACTTAGTTCGTATTCTGGCTTACATCACTCTGACTTTGTTTATGCTTAGATACTCATCTGGACATGGGCAGCACGGTTTTGCTAGTCTCCAAGGTTCAGATGCTGCAGTGAATTCCTGCCATTGATGAAATACTGCGATAATGGTCTCAGTTTATGTGGTGTTTGTTATCAGCTAGAAAATCACAGAATTTTATGGGTATCTTATCCACTGTAATGAGATAGGAGGCTACCAACCCAGTGGGCATTGTCTTTATGTTCATTTTAGCCACTTACTGGTTCATGGTTTGACAAATAGTAATTTTTCTTCTAAGAAACAAAATATTTCCATATTTTTGTATTTCCAAGAGAAATGTGTTTATTTTATGTATGTGAAGAGTAAATAGGACATCTTGCTCACTTTATCCATGTGTATAAACCCACATTATTTATTATTTGAAGAACCAGCTTAGTAGAGATCTTTACTAGGGACATTTTAGCTCTTTAATTTCTGGAACACACAGTACAGTCTACAATGCAGTCATACAAATTACTGTCAAGAAGCAGTCTATAGATACATCCCACAATATCCTTTTTTGTGTCTGTGGAATCAATGCTTCATTGTCATGGGAATCACAGATATATAGGGCTGGAAGGTATCTACAGACATAGGATAATTCATCCCCTATCCTCACTGTACATAAAACAAGCATGACATATCTCACTTGCTCTTAAAAACCTTCAGTGAAAGAGATTCTGCAACCTGCCTCAGTGAACTGTTTCAACCCTTAACTGCCCTTCCAGTTGGAAACCTTGTAACCTGAATCTCCTTTGCTTCAAATTATTTGGCTTTCTTCTCCTACAAATCCCACTCAGGCCCTAAGAATAATTGATCGCCGCACTCTTTCTAACAAGCTCTATATATTTGAAGACATTATCATGCCTGCCTTCAGTCTTCCCTTTTCCAGACTAAACAAATCCAACTCTTTCAACCTTTCCTTGTAGGTCAGGTTTTCCAAAGCTCTTATCATTCTTTTTGCTTTCCTCTGGATTCTCTCTAAATTGTCTGTATCTGTTCTGAAGTGTGGTGACCAAAATGGGAAACATTACTCTATCTGGGGTCTGAGCGATACCCCAGGAGAACAGAACATCAAGAACAGCACCTCCAATAGCTTATACACAACACTTCTGACCTCTCCTTCAGTTAAAGAGGTTTTTGCAATAGCAAGAAACAATTTAGTTTATGGCCTCCTGTGTTTGTTTGTTTTACATTAATCTTGCCTATTTATTCTTCTTTTAACAGTTGCTCATATAACTTCTCTAAGTTTCGTGTTCTGCATGTATATTGACTGCATTTCATGTTCACTTGTGAGTGCTTTCTCCAGGATTTGACAAATGGCTTGTATTCTGACTGAACTGCCAAAATGCTTTGTTGTTCTTGTCTTGTTCCACGTATTCTTGGGACAAATGCCAAGTATGAAAAACGTAGCTGTGTCCTCCATCCCACCACTGAGATTGTCAGTGAAAATCATAGTAAAACAGAGGCACCGGTAGGGATTCTTAGAAGATTCTGTTTGAAATACCCTCCAGTTTGACAGGGAATCTGTACTAATCATTCTGGTGGGTGCTATTTTCCAAACACTTCATCACACTCTTTTCACTAAATCATCCAGACCACATTTCTCTTGCTTATGAGAACAATATGCAGAGTTGTGTTGAAAGACCTGCTGAAGTCAGGATTTATCAAATCTGCCTTCTGCTACACTGTTACCCAGTCATCCTGTCAAAGAAAGAAATTAGATTCATGTGATCTGTTATTGACAAATCTATGCTGGCCTTTTCTTTTCACCTTGCTATCTTCTTGGTGCTTTCAGCTGGATTGTTTAATGATTTGTTGGTGTGTCTTTCTGGCTGTCTTTAACTAGACTATAATTCAAAGGTTCTCTTCTTTTGCTTAAAAAGAAAACCCAAAACCAAATCCCAAAACCAAAGAGTTACTATATTTACCATTCTCAGTCCTTTGGAACCTCTCCCATACTTGACAAAATTTTGGACACAATGACTGATAGTCCAGAAATTACTTTATATAGATCATTACAGCCCAGTGACTGAATACCTCTTGGCACTATAAACTTGAATACAAGTAAATTATGTACATGCCAGGACTTTATCCGATTTGATTAAGACTTTGTTGTATCTATTCTAAATGTATTGCTCAAACTATCATATGAATTTTCATGAAAGAAGCCTTGTTTTTATGGGGCTTATTTTCTGCCATATTGAAGTATATGTTTGAAAGAATCTCTAAAATCTCTTTACATTTTTAAGAGTCCATATGGTACAAGAATTAGTTTCAAAAAGTTTTGGCTCCCAGGAATTTGTCTATAATCACGTGACAGTAGTGAATTGAGACTGGTCAAAAGAGATAGGATGGGGAAATTAAAAAGAGTAATGGAATTACTGAATTGCAAGGTCAAAAGACACCTCAAGAGACTGTGCACTATAACAGCTTTCACAGATGAAGGTCACATGGACAAACTCTAACTGATAGTTTCTACCTAGCTTTCAATATCTCTAGCTGTGTGGTTTCCATCAAAACCACAGAATTCTGATTATTGAATGATTTTGCTAGCAACACTCTGTTTTTCTCCATGCAAATTAAGGCCATTTCATCATGCATATAAAGATGTGAAAGGAGGGTGCAAAGATGGAACCAGGCTCTTTTCAATAATGCCCAGTGACAGGACAAGAGGTAATGGACACAAACTGAAATGCAGCAGGGTCTGTCTGAACATCAGAAAACACTTTTCTGTGGGGGTGTCTGAGCACCATTACAGATTGTGCAGGGAGATTGTGGAGTCTCCCTCCTCAGAGATATTAAAAAAATCACCTAGGCACGGACGGTCCTGTACAACTGGCTCTAGGTGTCCCTACTTGACAAGCTTGGTTGAACCAGATGACCTCCAGACTTCCCTTCCTAGCTGAACCATTCTGTGAGTCTATGATCCCATCCTTCTTCCAGAAGTCAGGGAAAACATTTGAATATATTCACATGTATCCACAGTATAGGCTCCTGAAACTGAGTTTTTTATAATCTAAATAAATCCATTTTCTTCACTTTTTCCTTGCATCTGCTACTCATTTCTAACTGGATGTATATTTGGGCTACTAAGAGAGCTTGGTATCAATATTTCTCCTTTTCAGGAATGCTTAAACATTGTTCTATATGTCATGTTCATATACAGTGAAAATGTAAATGCTGCTCACTGCTGGCTGAAAAATCTCATCAGAAGTGATCAGTTATACGAATTGGGGGGTATTTCAAATGAAACACAGAGTCTTTGGCAGGTCTAGGTTTATTCAAAAGTTCCATTAAGAAGCTTCTCTAGCTGTGCCTATCTGGACACCATTTGAGCAAATAGTGGTATCACACATCCCTGGATTTACCTTCAAGCAAGGTCAGGAGCAGAGAAGATGAACTCTTTGATAGGAAATTCACAAAAGAGTTAAAGAAGTGAAAGGATTTTTAAAAGCAAATGTGAGTGAAAAAAACCCAACAATTTTTTACAGTAAATCTCATGATATGCCTATAATTAAGTCACATAGGTTAAAGGCTTGTTATGCTAGGATTAACATATGGTAAATGCATCCATTGAATTTCACTGAGATTCATATGATGATTACATATAAAATTCCATGTAATGAGATATATTTATCATCAAAAGGTCTTTGGCCTTTAAGAAAATGTTACAACAATTATCCTGTGAACGTGAAAAGTCAATAGAGGTATAAATGCATGTCTTTATGCCATTATTGTGACTGGATTAATTTCAACAAGACCAGCCCTGCTGACATTAAGCCATCAAGGGGGAAGCCTAGTGTTACTCATACAGCCTCTCAGCATGCCCTCTTGTCTCTCCTTGTCTGCTTGGACAGACAGAAAGAATTTTTTCCTCCACTCCATCCTTTTATAATCACAGCTATGGAGTTCTGTAGCAAGTACTGCAAGATGCACTGCCCTAGAGCTTTCACAAAGTTTTTTTTCCTCTTGGATTTCCCGAATCTCTCAGTTACAAAAGTTGTATTAGACAGGAAGCACCAAATTTCAGCAGTCACTAATGTGATTTGGAGTAACATATTACTATTAAGCAGTGAGTTCAGGCTCATTAACACAAGGGCAAATAAACTGTGGACTAATAGCAGAATAATAATTTTCTATCATCCCTGGGAAAATGAGATGCAAAAATGAAGATGGAGTAGGATCCATAGGTATGCAGGAACAAGCAGTAAAGAGACATCAAATAGATACAGGTGTATCTACACCAATCTGCCCATCCCTTCTCCAGAAGAACCAAAAAAACCCATAAAGAAATTGTTTCCTTTTTTTTTCTGACCTTAAGTGTCTTGTTCCAATTAGTTATTTTCTTCTTGCAATATAACATTCTCTGTTGTTTAGTATCTGAAATTTCCAGTCTCAGGCAGTCTTTCAGTCACTGGTACTTAATAACATGCATTTGGATGTCTTGTTTAGCACAAACACTGCCTTTAAGGAGACTGAAATCAGATTTAGAATAGATTGTCTTCCTTGGACCCTGAGAGGACTTGCACCTGCTTTCAAGCACAGGAGCAGCCTGGTGTAATTCTTATTTACTAAATACTTTTGACATTTGTAACAGCAGTTTTATACAACTTGACCATTTTACATCAACAGCCATATTCACCCCCAAGGGGGATATAATTATACAAATCAGTAACACTCTTCTTCAGTGGATTAAACAAATACATTTTTTTAACTTCTTTTTCAGTTTGCAAAATATTGGGAATTTGACAGAGACCTAGATGGCTATTTACTCATAATTTATTTATTTCTCTTTCTTTACTAACATTCTAAATTGCAGATTCTTGCTTTCCACTGTTCTCTTGCAAAAGCCAGTAAAAGACAAGAAGAAAATATGTATATTTCTTACCACTACTTATAATTTCACATTCTTAATTTTTCTCCCCAAACTGATTTTTACATTTAATAGGATACCAAACAACTAAGAATACTGTTCTTGTCTATAAATTGCAAATTAAGTTTAGCTATGAGCTCTTGTTTGGAAGTATAGAAGTTTACATTGTATTATATTTAAAGGCAGCTGTCTTTTGTGGAATTTTAAAATAGGCTATTTTTTATCAAAGGTTTTCCTTTCATGTCCTTTGATTACTAAGCTATATAAGTTAACCAAAGATAACTAAGCATTAACCCATGTTGCAGTTTTTATCTCCTTTGGCAATCCCATGAGACTTCAGCTAAGTACATTAAATGGAGCATAAATCTTTTAGTTGTTTTCATTAAGTCACATATTTAGAATACATATCCCAGTTTATTTGATCAATTGTAAAATATTAGCTGTTGCAGTGAAGATTTGTGACATGGTTTGCAGCAAGTGAACAAACATTTCTGCAGAGCACTGAAAATTTTTGCTGGAATGCATGGATAAGTTACAACAATTAGGGTTTGGAGCAGCCATTTGAGAGGTTTTTTTCTTCATGTAACTTGCAAATGTATGCTTAAAGGCCAGTAATACCAACAGGCAAGCTTTGAAGATAATTCTAATATCGGCTTAATATTCTTGGTTTGCATTTCTGTTAATTTTCACAGTTTTCCTATCTTTTGTTCTTTTTTTTTTTTTTTTTAATTTATTTATTGGCCAGCCATAAACCCCACGAAGAACACTTGCTGCAAAAGGGCAGGTGTTGGGAATAGAAGTTTTACTACATGGTGGGGCTTACCATAGCTTCCTAAAAATCTCCATATTCAACTCATTTTGGATATTAAACTATGACAAAAAAGTGGTTATGATAAGTACGTAATAATTAATACATTAATTATTTGTGTTGGTGGGTGGTGTGAATATAAGATACGTGTTGAATAATTTATTGAAAGCTTTTGTCCTTGAAATAATATTTTGCATTTTCAAATTTGTTTTTGTCTAAGACTTTGACATTTTTCTACAAGGATTAGTATCATGCATCTCAATACATAGCAGAAAAAGAGTTATTTTTGCATCTACAGAACGTGAAGCCAGGTACTAAGGCACTACACAATTTCTTGCAAGTCACAGACAATAGAAAAACTAAGTTTAATGCCAAAATGTATGGACTTCAGATAGAGCCTTGCACTGATGTGATCCTTCACATCCTTGTGCCTTTTTGTGGCTCTTGTGTTTTGAAAGAGGACAGTTTAAGCTCCTTGGCTAAATTGCCTGGAGTAGAAAGAGTCTGCTGTAAGCTTTTTGCTTATCCGCAATGATCCTGAGTGTTTAATCAGGCCTGTGTCCTACTATATTTGACTGGCTTTTCTTATGTGACCATCCCTGTCCAAATCAGTAAGGCAGTTCATGTAGTAAGAAATTTCCTAAATGAACAAAGGATTTGCATTACTTTGGTAAATAAGTTTGGAACCATATTTTTAAGCTTGTGTCTAAACCATCTTGATTTTCAAACCTTCATTGCCAAGGGAAGAATTATAACAATATTTACCTGAAAAGTATTCTTAAAGTATAACCTATGTTACCATTTCAATATTTCTGGCCAGATACTTAGGATGTATGGATTTGTCAATACACAATGGTATTGCAGAAATTCAAACTAACTGCAGAACTACATAACAATTTGACAAGAATGGCATATGTACGAAGAAATTTTCACATTTAAAACATGTAGAAAATGCCATATGGAGATTTTTTGGTACTTTCTTTACCAATATAATCCTGTAGTAATTCTGTTTAGTTTCCCAAATATTCAGACATCACATGAATGTCCAGGTTTTTTTTTAAATTTTAACTGTGTCTTTGACACAAATATTCAGTCAGCAGCTCAGATAGAAGCATTTTGAAATTTAGAAGCATACAATCAACTTGGTAACAGCCCTTCCTATGCTTTAGAAACATTGCTAAAACTTGATTCTTAGTTATAGCCAATGTGGAAGTTCCAAAGCAAAACCAGGACATTTTCATGTGCCGCAAATCTTTTTGATATGAGAGGCACAGCTTCAACCTCATTTATGATAACTGCAGGTCTTTACAGCACTGGGAGGTCTGCAATTCCTTCTTTAGTTGTGCATCCTTTGGCAAATGATTTAGCTCCTACTAACTCAGCAACAAAAGGCTTTAGCTACCAAATATTTTGAATCCTGGTCTGGAATTCTTTGTTTTCTATAAGACAAACAGTTAAGTAATGATCCACAAATGCAAGAGAGCTTTGCATTGCACATTCTAGGGGCCATTATGCAGGCCAGTTTTCCTATCAGTAACACACCATTTGGGAATCAGTAACACATTGTTAAAAACTTGTGTACAGCAGTCTTTTTTTGGCAGTGAAATACCCCCTTTGTGTTAATATACACTGCAGTTCTGCTTATTTTAAGCATGCTATACATTAAGTAGATATGATAGGTTGGCATTCATTGACAAATTAAGTGAGTTGATTAGAAATCTGAAATCTGCATGGACCTTCATTATGTTTGTCATGAATTGTAGGCCTAAAAAGTGCCTTTCAGATAAAAGACACAAAACATGAAAGTGAAGCAGAGGCTGATAACCCTTTCTGAAGGAAGAGCTATTAGTAAGTCTCATTGCTTAGCCATCTAGTAAACACTTCAATGACTTCTGATTACTATTAACCAACAGAATGATGTTTTTCTCAGCAAAAAAAAGAAGTATGCTTTCCAAGCTGTGCATTTCACTTCAATAGAAAGATGGTAGCTTGGTAAGCTGACTGTGCAAATGTTGGCCAGTTTAAGAAAGAAGTATGTGCAGATTTCCCTCTTTTGAACTACCTGTTTTATCCAAGTCAATTAAAGTGTTCTCAATAATGCCATAACATTTCAAATATATATTTGATCAGATCCAAGGTGGTCATTACCAGTGATTGTGATTTTTAGAATCACTTGTTCATTGAGTCTTCTTAAGTTAGTCATTATGTGAAAATCTCATCGCTCACTTACATGTACTCGGTTTAGTATTTTCTCAGATAAAAATGTGAGGTTTTTCATTGCTTAGAATGTACGTAGGTGATGAAGTGAGATATCATATGGCCTAGAAGCAGAGGAAAAATTCTTAACCAACACTCACACCTCGGCCCTATGGAAGCCCTGACAGCAAAATTTAGGGTTGCCTTAAATTGGCTCTAAATTTCGTCCAATTAGCTGGACTTCCAAGATACTTCCTTATAAGCAAAGCACTGCCAAACAGAGAAAAAAAAAATCTACTGTTTCCTCATCCATGCTCCTGTGGGAAAAGCTATGAGAGAGACAATTAGAATGAAGACCTTGTAGTATGAAATTTGATGGGAAAATACAGTCAGAACTCCTGAGAGAAAGACACCAGAGAGCAGAATCAATGTCCATGTGCATAAATGCACCCTTTGAGAGACAGAATTTTTAATAAAAGTTAATTTGTTGCTGAAAAAACAGGCATACTTCCAGTTGCATAACCTTTCTTTGAGTAATTCACAAATTTTGTTTCAGTTACACTTTTAGACCATCATGGCTGTAACAGCAATTGAAATACCCAAGTGCCAAGACAGTTATGAACCTTTATTTTCAAAGGAGGCAGTTTCATCAGTGTTGTTAAAAGCAATGGTTAAAAGAAATGAAGTACCACCAGACAGGTACAGCTTGATTCATTTTATGAGGAGGCAGGACATGAACAACGGAAATTGTCTTCTAGGGTATCTAGAGCATAAGCCACATGAAGTCTAGGCGTGCTATTACTCTTCTGTTTGAGTCTGCACCCATCAAAATGATGTTGTTACTGATTTAACTTTGATCAAAAATGACTTGACAGAGAAAATAATTCACATCATATTATGTAGATGAAGTTTATCTCTGTTGTGTTAGAGTACATCTAATACTCTAGCATGTAGATACTGGGAAATTATTTATAGCTAAAAAAAAAATTCCCCTTTGTGTTTCGCTACCTCAGCCATACTGCAGTAAAACACATTAATATAACAAAATACCTGGTATGCAGCAAACTTGGTTTGCAGCAAATTTTCCACCATAATTTTTAAAGGAAACTCAAGTCTTGCAACATCTATTGAAATCTTTCATAAAACTGGAAAACACAGTCACTTCATAAATATGTTATACCATGAACATAGTTCTGCACTGTTTCCAGGTAGATTTGAATAGTTCATCAGAAGAAGCAATACAGTTCTTTATTTAATAGGTAATCAGAAGCAGAGTTAACCCCTTTAAGTACTTCTCTGCTGTCAACAAAGGAGGTTTCTAGTTAACAGCTCTATTTTGTCTTTTTCAACACTTGCTCATATTAAGGAATGTAAATCACTTCTGGCTTGTTTAACATGAAAATTATTATTGGATATTCTATGAGGCAGCTTACAGGTCCAAGGTCCTGGGTAGAACCAGTCTGTTCTTCAGTACTGGTAGTCATCAACAGAGCATTGTTGCAATGTAGGCATAAACACAAAGAAATCTACAAGTAAAACCTTCAATGACTTTACTGTGTGTTGAAGTTAAACTGCTTTGCCTAAGTGTGAAAATGTATTATCTATTAGTTTTGGATTCATTGTGTCCTTATTCAACATAGCTCTTAAAGGAAAGCCAAATAAATTACTGCATAAAACCACTGAAGCTTTCAAAGAGCATTTTAAACAGTAATTGAAATATCATCAGGTGTGCTAAAATATATCTTTCAGGTGAGCTTGATGGACTGAGTAATGAGTATTATTGTTATTTTAATTATTTGATCTAATTTTAGGATAAGACAGGACCTCACTTCTGTAAGTAGTATATAAACTCAGGTGGTCCCTTCTGCAAAGGTTGATGAAGCACAAACTTAGTAAAACCTTCCCTTGCTCTGCCTCAGTCAACATAGGAATCGTAGCAGCACTCAGGTGTGCAGAAAAGGAAGAAAGAAGATGGTGACTTTCTACATTAATCAGCAATGCCAAGTATATATATTTACTGTAGTTAGGATAAGATACATTTGGTGCGTATTTAATGACTAGACAGTGCAAATATAAGCAAGTCCTAACCACAGAAAACACCTTCTCTGCTTAGTTCTGACCATTACAGAAAAACATCAGGTTCTTTTCAGCCTTTGATATCCAACAAGGGCCCAAGCGTTTGCCTTGAGCAATTTTGATTCCCCTTATGTGCTCAATGTTCTTCAAGGTCTGATGCCTGTGGCTGTTGACTTAATGGAACTCAAAGGCTGGATCTTAATGCTTGTAGTTCTGAACAATACATTTGAGTCATCAAGCACTTCAGGAGGAAGTAAATTTTTGTCCAAAGGGAGAGGTTCTTGAAAAAAGTGAATTACTGACAAAAGATTAATGAAGTTTGTGAAAAGAGCCAGAAATAATTCAAGTTCTATTTTACAGCAGCATCTTGAGCTTTTTGGGAAAGGGATTGTTTAGCTGTGCTAAATAATTGTCACATTAGAAAAGCCTCCATTTGATTTTTTTCCCTTCCAGTATAAAATCACAAAAATCACAAAAATCACAAGAGTTTCATCCGGGAAAATACAGAATGCTTAAATATCCATAGTTCATGTGTTTTCCTTATTCTGTAAAAGTTGTATTGCTTTCATCTACAAGTGGATGGAAGCAATATAATAAGATTTTTCTAAACTTAGCAAAACCTTTTAGATTATATACGATTGCTTCTACATGGATTTTGTATTTTGATAAAAAGTGTGTGTTAACATTAAAACAACCAATAATTCAAAACCAAACTAGGATTACAATCTCTTTTCACAACGTTTTGAGAGGCTTCAGCACAAGGAAACAAAATTGATCTAAAATGACCTGCGGAGTGCTTTTGGAAATAATGGCTTTTTCACTTTTCTATATTTTTTTTAATAAGTTATGGATACTGATTGTGCATGATGGTTCATAAGCTCTCTTCTCTATCTTAGTTTTCCTTTCATTTTTCTCCTCTTCGTGTTTGCTCAGCTCAGCTTAACTAGCACCGTTTCATGTCTCTCTCCACTTCATGGCGTGATGAATGCAGCCATTCTTCTCTCCCCATCATTACAGCTGGTCTTTGATCCAGTAGAGCTAATTTATATTTACCAGCTATCATCTACCATCAAGACTTTATTGGAAAAGAGGTGCACCTGGGCTGAATTAATTTCTTTTGATGGAGTTTGAGACTGTTTTAGGACTTGTGGTTAGGATATGTTCATCCTCATAATGGAACACAACAGAGCCATCTTCTAATTGGTCCCAGCAAGCACTTGGTTTGTGTCAACACATCATACATATTTCAGAGTTCCTCAAGTATTAGATTTGGATACACTCATTTGTTAGTCATTTGATCAGAAAGGTTATTTTCTTTCCTAAACTGCGATGTATTTTACACACATACAAATGTTATTTTTATTTGTAGCACAATCCTAATCATAAGTTATTATAAAACTGTAAGGTTATAGCCACCCAACAGACTGTAGAAATATCTCAGATAATTCTGACCCCTACTCTTCCACAGATGAATTGTTATGCATACCTAAATTGATTTAGTTTATCATATGTAGATATGTCTTCATTGCACATAAAGAAAATGCACAATGTGCAATCAACATTCTTCAAGTTATAGGTGTACTTTCCTTATACCTCTATACAAAAAATCTATCACAAGTTTTCTTTAGACACTTCATTTGTAAGTTACTCTATTTTACCACTGTTTTTTTTCTTTACATTAAAACTGAAAATCTCTCAAATAAGCAAATTGGACATTTTCTATCAAATTGTTACATGAAGCTGTGAAGTGTGTGTTAATTGTCAATTTTCCTTTATGTGATTTGAAATAGTGTTGCACTAAGGGAACTGGTGGCAAATATCTACACACTGCTGATATAACTTATTATTGAGGTGTCAGCTATATGCTAAGATATAGCACCTAAATTCAGGACTCTACAAGCAGATGTTCGTATGGACCTTAATGTGCCTAAGCTTCTCTTATAGTTAATGCAAAATCTAATTAATAGAGGCTGAAGAGTGACTATGCTCATCTTAAGCAGAGATCTACCATGTGTTTAGAAAATGGCCACTTGGGTTTTTTGTAAGTTGTTATGTTTTATTATATTTCTCAAGGGAACAAAAAAAAAAAAAAAAAAAAGAGAAGGCAGGTATCCTAGTTCCTGGAAACTCACCACACTGTCCTCAGTCCAAGGACACAGAAGCTGTCTCTCACTAAAGGGACTTAGCTGGGGAAACCTGACTTGTCTGAAAGGTCTTTATTATTCTGGGGAAGTCTCCTGATTTGGGAAAATCCTCTGTCTCAAAGCTGGAAGGATAGAAGTCTAGAAAGTCACAATTCATACTGTGTACTGCAGAACTTCCATTTTCCTGGCTTTGACATGGATCCAAGATTCAGCAGAAACAAGTGGTGTAGGCATCTCTAAGTTGTGGTCAACTGTCAGGGAACCTTAAAGCTCTCCACTCCTGTGGCCAAGGCAGTCTAAGGCAGTTCCTTCTATCCCAGTCAGTGAATCTCACACACCTGTGTGTCCTAACAGCCTGGATAATTCCACTGAAATTCTTTTTGTGTATTGATGAGAACTCATAAAATTCAACATATTCCTTCAAAGCATTTAGCATAAGAAAAATATAATAAGAATTTCTTAGGTTAGAGGCTGTAGCTGTTCCCTCTTACCCTTTTCCAGTGTAGCATCTCTTCCTTGCTCCATGTCACAGTATGAGGAATGGCAGTACAATCATAATAAAGCTGAGTTTTACTTTGTGTTGTATGTGAGTAAAGCACCTAAATTAATCATTTGGAAGATTCTATGATAGGAAAAAAAGACTTCAAGTGGAAAATTCCTGCCCAATTATTTGTAGTTCAAATTTTCTACAGAAGGCTGAAACAGACAGCATGCAGCACACAGGATGGATTTCAAGAGTTGAGGACTTAAGACTGTCGGCAATAATGTAACAACACTGAGTTATAGCAGGGTCAGTGGTGGATTTACAGTGGATGCATGAAAAGGGGCATGTACTCCTTCCTCCCCATTCAAATCCCATTAGTGTGACCTACCCTAGTTGGGGAAGTGATCCCATAGTGACTCTACAGACTGCTCATCCTGTCCCCATCACAGCTGAATCCAGTCACTGGCTCACCATGGGGCTGACGACAGGTTGTTCACTGATAATGACCCACACTTCATAACTCTTTTTTTTCAGTCGTCCCTGATAGGTCATCAGTTCCAGCAAACCTGTGAAATGCACTGCAGGAAGAACTGCAGGAAGAGATGTTATTAGCAAAAGCACAGTCAACTCCAGACACCTGGGCAGAGTCAAGGCATCTGTATTTTCTCATGTTAGAATATAATAACAACACAGAAATTCACACTAAAGTGTTGATATAATCTTTTTCTATCTTTGATTTAGAATAAAATCAACAATTACAATAATCAGGGCCTATTGGCCTTGGTCAAGTGAGATAGTTGCAATCGTTTATGAACTTCATCCTTTTCATGTATTTCAAGCTAGGCAACAAACACTCATTTCTAGGCATTGTATCTATCTGTTGAACTTTTATTATAGCCAGAGCACTGGTGTTAATTAGATGCTGTGTGGGATTTTAATCTCCAGCATTTGCCAGGATTCACACAGGAAGACAGCACCTTATACAATGCATCACATCAGAAAAATCTATTTAATCGTTTGCTTTATTATTCTGGGAATGTAAAACTTCTTCTCATGGTAGTATGATACTCTTTACTCACAGTACCTAGACAGCACAGAGTAAAACAGTTAAAGCATTAGCAACCTCAAGTTTGTGAAAAGCCTGAGACAAGTTTAAAAACAACAAGATTTTTAAAAGGATATCATTAAGGACTTTTTTCCCTTATTGTGATTTTTTTTTGTGTTCTGAGTTTGTTGATTTTCATTTGGGTGAATTTCAAGATTTCCTTCTTCTCTGCATAGTCTGGGACTCTGTTTTAATGAATACATTCCTGTTATTTCTTGATTCCAAGAGATAAGAATTTTCAGGAAAAAAAACTAACAAAGCAAACCTCAAAACAAAAGTCCGAACCAAGCCCAAAACACACCAAATAAAACAAAACAGAAAACCAAGAAAGGAGTATAACAGAATCCTAATGTAGTCAGGCATTCTCCCTAGATTTTATTCACTGCAAGTGAAAAGCCCCACTCAAAAAAAGGGCTTTTAATTCAAAATGCCAGTTTTTATTGTAATCCAAACTTGGGTAATTAATAAATTCTTATACAGAGAAAAAACTAAATATTTGGGTCAAAGTGCAGAGAAGTCACAAGCAAGGAAGAAAGCACTTTGGTACAACCATGTGAGTCCTCCTAGGTCTGTTTTTGCTTCCCTGCTTGGTTCAGGCCACTCAGAAACTGTCAGCTGGATCACACCCATTCTGCACACTCCTCTTTTGTCCTTCAGCCTCTGCTTTGTCCATCCCCTCAAACAACTAGCTGTGCATTTCTCTCCTTCTCTTCCCAGTATTCCTTCCTGAGAATCCCAAACCATCTCTTATAAGTGCCTGTATTTCTCATTCCCACCCAGGATGAATTTCAGATGCAGTTTCTCCAAGAGCCCCTCAGCTACTGAGACAGTGCAACATTCCCCTTCCTCCTGGACTCTCCCCTGACCAAGTCACTCTCCTGTAATTCAGGAAAAATCAAATCTCTGTCTTGCAAGACTGATTTTGCTCTAAAATCAAGCTGGCAATATATACTCTGCATTTGTCCTTTGTAACCTGCTGTGCTAACCTCTGAGTTGGACCAATGCCCATTTCCACAGCCTTGGTCCTGATTTCAAGAAGTAGATTGCTATGTTTTGTGTGTCTATGCAAATATCAGTGTTGTGTGCTTTATGTTGCATCTCACTATGCATCTCACTGTGCATCTAGCACTATGATATCTGCTGAACTCACAAGTACAGTTTAAGGCTCTGCATGCATAATGTGAATGATAGCATTGCATATATATGTATGTATACACAAAACAAAAGAAAGTCATTATAGAGGTAGAAGGTAATTTTATAATCATTTTACATTAAGCAAGAGTTTTGTTTACTCTTGCAGTAATCAAACATATTATCTAGTCTATTATGTAAGCTAAATATAAATAAATTCTGCCATTGTGTTGCTCTCAGAACCCCAAAGTAGGTAATATGTCACTTTCCATAAGAGACACAATGTATGAACATTTCTCATTTGCTTGATTAGATCTTATATCATGATTTTTAAAAGGTCAATAAATGGTACTAAATGTTTACCAGATATGTTACTCACTGAATTATCAGTACTTATAGGTTGTTGCAAAGCCTAATGATAATTAAGGTTTTCTGTATTCATCTCATAGCTCCTCTAATAAAGATTCTGAGAATAGTTTATGACATACCATACATGATCACACTATCAATTTGTTTTCCATTTTAAGATGAAAATGACATATAAAGTTTGATCCAAATTAATGCTTGAAGATATCTCTCATCCATCTCTAGAACACTATCATCCAAATACAAGTATAAATTAGATACAAATCTGCTTAGCAGCAGATGTCCTGATAAATTGTCTGTGTAGCTAGTGGAGGGCCTTGGAAGTAAATCCTTTGTAGGAGTTTCAAAGTGAAGAGTATAATCCAAATATAAGCTAATAAACTTTGTAAGGAATAAGCCTTTGAAACTCAGGACAAGAAAACTCTCTCACTTCAGGAGAAATGTTTTTCTTTCTGTAGCTAAGCAATCACTTAGCTGATATTTGAATCTTAACTTATGTTTCCTGAAGTTGTTCTTTGATCCAATACTGCTCAGTCAAAATCCACTGTTGTAAGTTTATATATGGGATAGAAAAGTGACCTCAGAATGTCACACCATGTGTTTCTCATGAGCTGTTAGCATGCTATTCCCTCATGATTAGAAACTGCAAGATTCCCCTGTGTTGAATGATCTGATGATATCATGAGACTCACATTTCTCTGGATCTTTAGCTACTTCATAAAGACAATATAGAACAGATTTTTTTTTCTCCAAACAAATATAAAACCTGTATATCATCAGAATAATGGCATTTTGTGTAAGCAAGAGGATAGTATCTTATTCAAGCTGGTGTTCTGGGGCAAGAACTGGATATTCAATTAATTGTCTAGAAATGACTATTAAATGGTAACTGATAAATGATACTGCAAAGCACAATGCACCTTTGAAAGACTGACTCTATGTCAGAATGAAAGCAGAGGCCTGCAAACCATGAAGCAAACACGGCTGTGTACAAACCCAGTGTCAGCAGGCTCGGTGGATGTGTGCCCTCCACTCCACCCAGGCAAGTGCAGCGGAGTGTGCTGCCCGTGAGCACTGCACGCTGCTGCCACAGCACATGGGCAGCTACAACAGGGCTGGGCAGAAGAGGAATCAAGATATGGCAAGAAACAGCCAGGAAAGGCTAGTTTTGAGGGTGGGAGGAATCTCAGAATAAATCCCAGGACTTCAGGCATCAGGGCTTTAGGTGAATTGGCATCCGAGAGGGGGATGAAGGGTATGGAGGGTGGGTTACAGGTGCTCTTCCTAGTTACAGAGCTGAACTATAGCCTCAAAGGAGGCTGCCTTTTCTCTGAAGGAAGAAAAGTGCAGTAATTATGTCTATTCCTATAAACTGTGGGGAATGAGATTATACGGGGGTGGAGTGGAAGGAAGAACAGAATGAAGAGATGGGTGAAAGCCTTAGGGTTCCCACACACACACCAGCTAATCTCCCGAGACCACATGTCTTGGAAGAGGAAGAGCTCATGCTATGATGCCTGGGGCTCTTCCACTGCTGAGATGCACACTCTTCCTGCTGTGACAATAACTCCTTTGGAGGAAATGCTAGAGGGAAGGAGGAAAGGATGAAACTTGGAGCTTTCTGGGATTATCATCAAATATTCACCCTGGACATACTCAGGATACAAGTGTCCAGTGTTAGCCTGTAAATAAAAATGAAAATCAATAACTACAATGTCAAGACACCACAGGAAAAAAACCTTTATTTGACTTTGTTGCTCTGTGAATTTATTTGCAAGAGCTGTCCATTTCCCCTTTCTGCTCTGGCTTGACAGAGAGCATGCTATACAATAAGGACTTGGTGAATACAGTTGTTTCTAAGTTTCTTACTTGGCTCTGAGCACCTCAGAAAAGTTCAGGAATGACTTTCAATCAGGCATTTTTAAATTGTTTTTAATTTATCTAAAAACTAAGCTAAAGAGTTTAATTAACAGGCTCAGAGTAATAGTTATACCATTTTTCCTCTGCTATCAGCTTTCACTTTTATTTACGATGGGAGTCCCCCTTGTATCTCCTTTCCCACAGGGCCCACTATCACTAATATTTCTGTGATCTCTGAATAAACCAAAATTTAAAGTTAGTACTTACAATCAATGCAAATTAATGATTTCTTAAAAAAATATTTCAATCAGGAAAAGCAGCTTTGTAGTTGAAAATCCCATGCTGGCCTTAGAGTGGGAGTTTTTCCAGCCTCTGCTTAAATCCAAAAAAATACTGCAATCTTCTGGCACAGGCTCACTGTAATGCTTTAAAAACAATTTAGCAACTGTCATTGCTGTAATTACAGTAACTAATTACCATCCTTAGCAAACAAATAGCTTAACATAATACGCAAGCCGAATCAATTTTGAAGAAATGCAAATTCCGAAAGCGAAAAAGGGCATTTTGGCAAACCTGAAAGAGAAGCGGGAAAATAATACACTTTGTTTTATCTGCACATAATTCCCAGGGAATATCATATCATAAATATTTGCATTCAGTTCTTATCAGGACATTTGCATTTGCTTCTTATCAGTCTGCAGGCTGGACTCTGCCAGATAGAAAGTAGAGCTCCACATCATGCACATATTTCTAATGAATCACGTCTCAGGCCGAGAGAATATTTTGGCTGGAACTTTATCACTGAGATGAAGAGGTCATTTACTCTCAGAGTCAGTTCATCTTGGAATTGTCTTGAGATTTTGATGTGATTCAACCAACATTTTTTAGAACGAGAAACAAACCAACTTTGCATTCTGTTTCTGTAGCAGTTATTAAGTCTGATTGTTTGAGAAGTAATTCCTCCCCCCAAAATCAGAATCATATGTAAACAGGTTTGATTCGTATTTGTGTCCCACACTCTATAACAACGCTGCACATTTTCCAGTGTACAGAAAAAGAATAAAGTAACAGACTAAAATGAAGCCTAAGAAGGAAACAAGCCACACTTAACAACCATTATCTTGAAATTTAATGCCAAATCCTTTTGTAGTGCTTCAGAAATGCATTTGATTAGTGGCAGTTTTCTCAGTAATGAGAGGAAATGGTTATGAAGGGAAAACAGTGACTCTAATGAGCCATCAGATTTCCTTAGCAGTTACCACAGAAAAAAAATCACCTTTTTATTCTAAAAATGCATTTCACCTGTAAGAAAAACAAGTGGAAAATGTCATAAATGTTTTCCTGTTGCTTCCTCACATACACAAAGGGAATATACACCAAAAACACTGAATCAACTCAATTCTGCTTTCAGCATTCTGCATGAATGCAAGATATTGTTTGTTTTTGTGTAGAATACAAGTGAGAACCAACAAACACATTCTGTGATGGCAAAAAAATAACGACCTCCTATTCTTAGGTATAAAACTGATAACTATTACATGCCATCTGTAAAATGTAGATTTTGCACATTTATTCAAGGGGCAATCCAAATATTTTAATGGAACTGAGCAATTATTTTCTGTTACTTTCAGTGCCAGAGTGCCCCTTTTTTGTTTGTTTATACATTTATATGTGTTTTATATTCCTGTAATCTAATCCAGAATTTAAAACAACTTTTCTTTTATTTTTAAAGTGTTTACTTTAAAGCCATGCAAATTATCACTTTTCAGTTCCTTAACTAGTGCAACAGCCAGATTCTTACCAGATGTGAGTTGGTATTCTTCTGTGCACAGTTACTGCTTGCAGCAGTTGAGTATTTGGCACCATTTATTTTCACATAACTTCTGAGAAGCTGAATCTTGACTAGTGATCAATCTACTATATGGTGTGTTTTTCCTGTTATGTGTTGTAACACAGCAAACAAATTTGTCTCCTGGTCATTTGAAGCATTACAAAACCATTTTAAAATGCATCTACTTTTTTCCATGTAATGATTACTTAAAGTTAGTTTCACCTGATGCCCAAGTATTCCACTTTGATTTATTTGTTGAAACACACTGTGCAGTTTCTAGTTCATTATAATTCAAATGACTGATACAGCTCATTTGGACCAAGGAAAACATTGCATCAGCGGTGTCAGAATTATCTGAAAACAGCCCCTGAAGCCTTACTGCTGTTGCCAAAGTTGGGATAGTTTTGATAATATACTGTGATGTGGAGTGAATGCTGTTTTGCCCTTTCCTGGTGCAGTATTTGGATGTGCTATGCTGTAAGCACTTGACTGCCATGCAGCTATAAGGAAGAAGAGGAGTGAATATGTGAATGAAGCTTTGATGGAGTTGTACAGCTACAGAAATCATCCAGTTGTTGTTTCTGTCTAGAAGAGCTAATATCACCTAAATTTTTCCATGGGATCATCAGAAACTAGTGGAAAAACCTCCAGAAGCAGAAACAATGACATCTTCAAGCCCTCTCAAAGATCTTCTTTACAATAAGTACATATCTGAGCTCCTGAACATTTCACACACACATAAAATGTGTATGAAGAGGAAAAAACCCCATGAGATTGTCTTTCTCTAATTTTACCTCTATGAAATTAAATGTTATTGCAATGAAAAGTAGAATTTTGTATTTGTTTCTATTTCTGTAAAAGTAGAACAGTTAAGCTTTTGTTTCCATGTTGCTGAACATACACCACTGCAGTCAGTGATAATTTAGTCATTTAGCTCATTGAGAACATTTTCATCCTCATCCCCATCCATTCTCCTTTTGTCTCATATTAAATTACATTTGTACTGAGCTAGGACTAGCAGTGCAGTGGAAAGGCTGTTTTGAACACGCAGTTGAATTCTTTAACTCCTCTGGTCTAGAAATCATCTCAAGGGTTCATGTTTTATCATTTGTTTTTAGCTCTTTCTTTGAGGTGGGAAGGGCTTATAGTTAAGAGCCCATTATCAGAGTGAAGGATGCAGGAAATCCAAAATATTTATGTTTGTTCATGGCACGCGGACAAGAAACAGTGCTCAAGAAAAGGGTTTTCTGATTAAGTGATTGAAAACACTCTGGTGAATGTTAATGGCTTCTTCTGTCCAACAGATAACATCATCTTTAGCCTTATCACTGTTCTTGAACTTATTTTAAACATTCTCCTGTGCTCTTCCAATTATATACTGTGCTCTTTAGGCATCCTGTCTCTTCACTGAAAATCATCTAATTTGTTTGCTTTCTAATTTTTTTGCCAGCAGGTTGGGTGTAAAAAGAAGCATTTAAAAGATACTTGAATTTAAAAAATGCTTTCCCAAGTAAAATTAATTTACATAGAATTAAACCATACACTTACAGAAAAAGAAAAATTGGTTTTTAAAAGAATAACACTTGAATTTTAATACCTTAATATCATTCTGGCTGCATGAGCACTCTGAAAAGATAAAGATGAAGGAAGATCTGATCATTATTTAAATGTATGCAGAAGACTCCCAATGAGATTAAATTAGGTATGATCATGGTAGATCACAATTTTTAAAACACTGAATATATCCTTGTCTTTTGAGCTGTAAGAATCTGTCCAGGATAAGACACTGCAAAGGCTTTTGTACCAATCATAGTAACTTATAAGGCAACTTTAATTGTGTAGGATCCCAAAGAGGTTAGCAACTATGCTTGCTGCTTCTTCATTAAAGAACTATGCTTTTAAGAAAAGAGCTATGTCTATATCAGAGGATATTTTTATTTAGATATTCTGCACTGCCTGTATCAGTAAGTAGGGAAGAAGGCTGATCCAGAAATTAGTACATAACTGTAGGCCTGGATTTGATCTAGTCTGTTGCTGACGGTGTAGCAGATGAATAAAATAAAACATGACTTCCCTGGTGAGAGGGATAGGAAGGGAGAGAGAGAAGGGGAGAAGACAAGAAGAGAAGGAGAGCACAGAAGTGGGAGAACTCCCTTCCAAGACCTAATTCGAGATTTATTTCTATATTTTGCTCACTATTAAGTACAGAATTTTTTCTTAAGCAGTGTCTAAAAATTCAATGCCACCTTTTCTAAGTCAGCCACTCTACTCCCCAGGCCAGTTGGATCAGTGTTTAAACCCTTCAGAGCAAGCTGGGTTTTAAAAGAAGTCTGGTATTTTCTTGTTTGAAGGGATAATCACTATGGTATTTTACAAAAGGTAGGTTACATCGGTGGAGGTTACAGTGTTTTAAAAGAAAAGGTGAGAGGAGCAATTTTAAAGGAAGAGAGCCAGGCTGTGCACCCTGGGTGTACAGAGGAGCACCAGAGGATCTCTGAGTGGGGAACAATCAGCAGGATATGAAGCACCCACCCTTTGTCAGCACCTCGACAGAACCAGTGAATAAGAGGTAGATGTAGATCCTATTTACTGTCATTTATTGACTTCAAACAAACAGAGTTTCCTAGAAGGGGCTTACTCTCTGTTTGTGTACATGAAAAAAAAAAAAAATCTGTGTCTATATTTCACATCCCTGGATCTCTGGTCTGTGAGATGAGAATAGAAGACTTCGTTCAGATGTTTATTCCTTTGGAGGGCAGGGATAGGGAAATGCTGATAGAATATTAAAGGTGGTCAGCATTAGAGCTGTATCAGTATCTCTTAACATAGAAACTTCTTGACATTTTTAAAGGAATAAAATAGTTGAACATATTTTTTGGTAAATATTACCATTGTTTATTGAATTCTTTATTCAAGTATGTATAGTATTCAACTACTCAGAATTACTCTAACACCTCATAAAATTACTTGTTGAAGACAATATTTGATGAAAAATTGTAAATTTCTAAGGTAATGTATTCCTTAAGTACTATTCATCCAGCTATGATACAGATAAGAGATTTTTACTAAAACACCAGGCACTTTAGGATCCTTTTGAGTCAAAGGACCTATATAAATTTTGAGTTCTATTGGCAGAAGGGCTTACACCAGTCTAGCTGTATTGAAATTGCAGCAGCTATACCCCTTTCTACTGATATAAATCCAACTCAGGTTACAAGTATTGCACAGACATGTTAACGTTTTTTTTATCCTGATGAACACATCACACACCCATTTATCTATCCTTATGTTTCTGTCTAACTTTCTATAGGATACACACGTGAAACTCTTCCTGCATCACTGAAATGCTGGCATCCATTGAGGTGAAAGGCAATTTCTGTTTAAGAGGAGTCAGAAACACAAAACAAATGTTTAGGACAGGAAATGAAGGAGAACTAATCCAGCTGAAATTCCATGGGGTTCCAAGTAGACAGAATAATATTTGCAGTTGTGATTAAATTACTTGTTGTGAATGGTTTTTTAGGACTAAATGGAATTTAGGACTACTTTTCTGAGTCTTGTTGTTGTATCATAAACTGTATCATACACTAAGGATAATATTAAAGCAGATATATTTTATTCATCAGGGTTTGCTTTTGACTTTCTCATAAAGATATTACAATCAATATATTTTTAAAGCACTGATGGGGGTTTATCATAATTAATAATTGCTCTCCATAGGGCATAGCTGATCATGTAAACCTTATGCTATTGCTCTGTATTCCTGATGGATGGTTACTCTTTAAGATCCCATGCCTTCTTTACTTAATGGAATACCAAAGGATGAAAAACGAATGCCAGAACACTGTAATCATATAAATATTAATGCTGAAAATACTCAAAGTCTTTGAAATCATGACATTATAAGTGAAGTGGAAATTTTCAGCATATCTAAAACAGATACAGTGGCAGAAATAAAGACTTGAACAGTATAACAGGTTACTTTTTTAAGCTAGTCAGTTCTTGTATTCATTCAACCACTGCAATTGTCCAAATTGTCCCAGAGGTCTCTCTTCACTCTCACCCAGGACTAAGCTGCTGGTTAGAGGATACAAGTGAGCATCAGCACCTTAACAGAAGAATGCCTCAGGGCCAGTTTATTTCTGGATCTCCTTGTCTGCATGGGCATGAGACCACCCTGGAAATCACAACTTTCAGTGTGTAAGTCCATTCGGGCTTTATTCCTATTGCTCAGCCATCAGTCTTGTGACTAAATGTTCACCTCAAATTCCCAAGTTCCCTTCCTTTTATTGAAACTCTGTGGTGCTAGGAGAAGCTGACAGGGAGGGAAGAAGGTCCTGGGTATGCAGCACCTTGGTGGGGTGGGACTGCTCCTCCTGGATACATGCAAGCCATGCCACCTACCATCCTGGCAAATGCTGCTCATTTCCCAGGATGAAAAGGTTTCAGGGGCTGGAAGCAGTGCAGAGGCTGAGGCACAGGCAGGCAGCCCTTCCCCCAGGAACAGGTGACTCTGTCCCCTCCTGGACCCATTTCCACAACCCCTTCCCACCATTGCAATCCTGTCCCACACTTCACTGTGTACATCCATGGAAAAAAGAGTAAAATAGCTTGCTGTTAGAGAAAAATCACTGTGACGAGTGGTGATGATCACTGGAAAAGTTTCTAGACCTGACAGGTTTTCAAACTTCTGTTTAAACACCAATTCTATACTCCCATTCATGTCCTAACCTTCACTATTAATTGTTCCTTTTGAAGCAGTGTAAAACAAAGAGAGGAAAAATAGAGTCCCTTAATAGAGTGTCTTTGCATGTGGAAAACACACCGATTGAAATATCACCATGGGTAAGTCCGCTCTGCAGACACTAATTGATATTGTCTGAATAAGTGGAAGTGCTTGTCAGAGAATCCTTTTAAACTGCTGACTTGTTTCCATATCCAGTATACTTAAAATTGGCATGATGTTAGCTTCCCTCTTAGAAATGCTCATATTTTGATTTATGAATGTTTTCAAATTTTTAAGATTCTCAAAAATGTTGTTTCACCTGTAAGTAGAGAGATAGCTTGTTTGGCTAACTGCCTTGAATGACTGTGTGCCAGGTAATGAATAATGCCATGTTCAATATTCTAAATTTGTGTTCCAAATTCTGAATTCCAAATGAGCTGCATGGAAGTATACTGATAAGTGGCTGATTTTTACTGCAAGGATTGTCTTATTTTAAACTTTAAATTTAGTTGCCTTACTTTACTCAAAGGATTTTTGAGTGGAATGGGATTTAAAGTGATAGTCCATAATATTCCTACATCTTTCTAAGTCTTGGATGATTCCAAACTGAATAAAGGGATAAATCAGTGCAACCTATTTCTGCAAAATAAAAGGACAAAACACATCTTTGGGTGTATCTATCAAGAGTTAAGCCAAGAAAGAGTTTCCCCCAAGTATTAAAGTGCCAAATCTGTTTAGATACTCTCCTGAGGCCAATCAACCTTATTAAATAAACACTATATTTTAAGTTCAGCACTCATTTTAATTACATTATATAAAAAAATGGGGGAAAAAACACAGGTAAGGAACTCAGGGAAAGCATTTACCAGTGGTGAGATACTGTGTTGGAATATGATCCCAATATTAGCAGGTGGAACGTGCCTGGGCTCATCTGGCCCTTGCTGCTGGACCAAAGGTGGCAGCTGTGGTGTTTCACCTCAGAGACACCCCTGGCTGGCTGGATGCTGCAGCTGGCACTTGGAACAAGTCCAGGCATGGTAGGAACTCAGTTTACCACTGATGGAATGGCTCCAGGCTAGGTGAAGAGGAAAAGGAGATGGATTCTGCAGAGGGTTTAATCCAGAGTTTCATTCCAGAGTCACAGATGTGTGAATCTTGGTAACAGCTCCAACAGAATCCCGACCGCATGGTCCCGTGTCTGTTAAGCTCGGGGGCAGGGGGAGGGAAGGGACAGGTGAGCCACCAACCAGGTGGGAGGGGGGCAGTCTCAGGGGACAATGACACCTGGACTGGCCAATGGCCCCAGGGCTGAGCGGCATCTTTTGAACTTTTGCCAATCACACCACACCCTTGCTGGGATGTTAAGATTGACTGACAGCACTTAGCAAGGGGGCAAGGGGGAGGGGAAGGGAGAGGTTGGCACACCTGGGGGACTGGGATAGGTGAAACAGGAAATGGCATCACCCTGCAACAATTCTGGACTATTTTCCAGTCAGGAATATAAGGAAGCATTGTGTTTGTTTTTCATTTACATAACCTCATGATAACTGCTGACTATTTAACAAGCATGTTTGAAAATTGAGGTTAATAAAATCAACATTGACAAAGAGACAAAAAAATTAAGTCTTTTATTAGAAATTTAAAATAATATGAACAAAATTTTGTTTGAATATATAACTGAGGTCATCACTATGTAAAGAAATGTGAAATGAAGATAGTTCACATATTTTGTTGCTGCAAATGCTATGGAGATGCATATTATTTTAAATTCTCTTTAATTAACACTTCCTGAGCATAACTAGTGTCACATATACAGATGTGGAAAACTACTAAAATGGTGCAGCTGATAAGCAAAATAATATCAAAAGTCCATTACAATTATCAGAATATATTTTCCTCAGTATAATAACATGGAACCGATAATAATTATTTAGCTGCAACTATGTAGCTGCTTTAAGACTAATAAAATGCAAAATAAAACCCAGTTTCAATATCGAGAAAGTCATAGCAGGAGAATTGCAATTAGTCAGTCAAATATATACAGAGGTCTAGCTGTGGAAATGATTGACTACATTAACTACCACTGCACATTGCTATTGCTCTTGATTCCACTTGTACAAATCTTTCAAGTTTTTCAGGTTTATTAGCAAATTCTGATTTACAGAGAGATACCTTTGTTCCTCCTGGTGTTGTTTTAGTCCATTTTATCAGCATATTCTCCATCAGCAGAGTGATCTCTGGAGGAATATATTTGCTGACTTTTAATGTAAGAAAAATGCCCATCATCTGGAACAATACATGTTCAATGTATTTTACTAGCTAAACCCCATGTGAATTCATTTACATCTCCATAGTTTACATGAAGAATGTTTCTATGTTAGGACAATAGAATATGTTTTTCTCAGTTATAAATAGCAACAAAAAGTGGAAGTCAAAAGTGAAAGAGCACAATCACAGACCAGACTTAGTCCACCAGAAAAATAGCAATATTTGTAAAAAGCTATTACTGAAATCTTTAAAAAGTAAATTTACTGCAGATTTTAGGGCCATAGGCAGGAGGTATTCATCATAGCACTTTCACTGCAAGATGTAGGGAGCAGAAGGATTCCTAAAAGTCATTTGGTCACCAATCATCTTGACTCAAGACTGAAGTCAGACTAATTAGTAAAATTAGTGCCAGAAGACCACAGTCTTCAGTAAGAGATGTAATCCCTTTTCATAATGCAGAATGAAACTGGATCCCGGGAAGACAATGGATTTTTTTCAAATGAATTAGTATTCACAGCAAACAAATTAATTGAAATATGGCTTAGTATTGATGTTCTGCTCCAAAAAGGTATGTATCTTGGGAAAAAAAAAGCATAGAATTCGGTCATGACAATTTTTTTTGTCAAAGATTGCTTCAATTCAGATCTGTAAGACAGTATTAATTGCATTTTTTTTCCTTATCTGCCATGTTATTTTTTCCTAAAAAGGGATAAACTTCCAAGTTTTCTTCTGTAGAGTCCATCCTGTGTAGGTTAATGCTCTTTCATATAAGTGAGAATTTCTTCAGGTGCTTCTATCATGTCAGAAAAAAACCCAAAAAGTGCAAGGCGCTGTTTTTGAAGCATAATCTTTTCACTTTCCCAGTGGCATATTACTTTCTAATGGCAGTAAATATTAAAAGCTTTGACATTCTTTTCTTATCTATTTTCTTATCTCTGTTTCCTTATCTGTCTTTCCTTGTTTTTCATTGCTTGTATTCATCAAGATAAAGGAGGGCCCTAAAACTGTCTATTTCCCAAAAGTTTCTTTGCATAATCTCTGTAGGAGAATTTCCTTTTTTAGTTCTTAACCTTTAAGAGGAGCTCATGCCAAGATTGGCTCTGTGCATTATCTGAATCCTGCTGAATATATTTGAAGTTCAGCCCTATGTTAACGATGTCCACAGAAGTCTTGGCATCATCTTCAAAGATGTGTAGGGCCATATTTTAAAGGTATTTAGGCACCTAAGCATGTTTTTATCTCTAGTTTTAGGTGCCTAAACATGAATTTATCTGCTGCATTAGCTGATTAAAAAAATGTGTTTATGTGCAGTTTTAAAAATCTGGCCATAAATTTTCAGGTAACTCAAGAAATATTCAACCAAAACCAGAAAAGGTTCCAGGGGGGAATACATCACTATATGATGTGGGGAATTTGGTGGCTGCTTCTTCAGTGTAAATTTGGGGCTAGCTTGCAAATCCAGCGATAATTCATGTGAACATTAGAATGTTTGTACTGGAGATGATGAAACATCCATCTTGACTGTTGTCCTATGTCCAACAGTTGCCAGTAGCAGATTCAAAAAAAAAGAAAATAAAAAGGCCCAAACCAAGCAAATAAACCCAGGGCAAGAAGAGAACAGTATTTTTCCTGGAATATCGTGTTACTCTCATCATGTATTAGGGATTTCCGGAGACAGAGGCTGCCCATGTAACAGCTCCTTAATATGCTGTCAGCACTTAGTGTTTGTAGTACAGCAGTGGCCCGAGGTTTGGAAAAAAAAAAAGACAGATCATCTCCAGAATCTCCTTTTGAAGAGTAACAGCTATCTGTTATTCTATTACTGCTATTTCATTTACCTTTAGGATTATTTTCCCAATGTACCTTGCTTTAGATTCATTGAAACTCAATTGCATCAGCACAAAGATGCTTGAGTACCTTCTTGTAGTCTTTGTCCACTGTCAGTGTAACCCCATGCTTTGTTTCCTCTCCTTCATACTCAGAGGTTAACTCATGCCTGTTGCTACCAGCTTTTCTGGTTCAGAAATGAGCCTTGCTGAGCCATGGTGTCAAGACTGTGTCCTGGAGCTCTTTTTAGAAACTGAAGCCACAATTACCTGTTCTCATGCTGCTGTGCTGAGACTGAGCTGGAGCTCAGCAGTGAGTATCAGAGCAGAGTCCAGCAACATGTTGAGATCTTTCTGAGCTCTTGAGTGAATGGTTCTAGAGACTTATTCTTCTTAATTTCAGCCATAGGCTCTAAAACATCTTTAATTTATGCTCTTGTTTGACACAGTTCTTCTAACTTCTCCTTTTCATTGAAAGAGGCAAGTGTTGGACTCGCTTTATGCTCCCCAAGAGGGAACCTTAGCATAAGGAATTCTCAGAGGTTTTCTAACTGCTAAAGTTTTATTTTCATTGAGTTTCCCTCTTGCACCTTTACCATCTATCAGCTCCACAGATTCACTGGCAGACTTCTGGGTTTTTTTATGGTCTGAAGATGGTTTTATTGTTAGCTTTTTTTGCTGTTAGAAAGTTGTTCCTCAAATTCTTTTTTGGCCTGCCAATGTTTTTATTATTTATGGTTTGAATTTACTTACTGGTGTTTAGACTAGAAAGAATTTGCAGACAAGCTAAATGCCAAAGTTATCCATGAAAGTAGAAGAACTGGATCAGCCTAGGAGTTCACTTTTCTTATCTTGACAGTGGCTAACCCCAGATACTTCTGGAAAGAAAGGAGGGAGAAAGGGAAAGAAATGAACAGAGTGTTTTCAAATTGCCTACTCTAAGACCTGACAGTGGCTAAACTTTTCCCTGAAGCCCAGTATTTTATATGATTAATATTTTTTAAATCTAATGCTTCTGTGAATTTCACTCCTTGCTTTGACAATATGTAGCAGGAGTGAGTTCTGCAATGTGTTTACTGTGGGGAAAAAAACACGTTTGTTCTTACCTTGAAACTTAACAAATTTCAATACCACTAATTTTTTCTTTCTTTTGTACCATGGGAAAAAATAGAGCAGTCAATTCCTATTATTCATATAAATCTTTCTAATTTGGACTGTTTTGGGGAAAAGAGCTTTTATTTCAGAAGGAAAAGAGAAAAAATTGGATACAGTCAATATATATTGATTTATTTGGGAGGGACTTTGGCAAATTTGGGGGCAGAAGATTTATGAAACGAAAAGGTGATTCACTGATTCTAGTGAAATGAAAAAGAATAGGAAAGTAGTCACAATAAACTTTGAAAAGGAAAATGTTGGTAAACTATGGTTAGGTAAATTCCTTGGGAAATAATTCTATGGAGAAAAATGAAGTTCAGAACTGGCCATTCATAAGAGAGACAATAAAGTCACATCAGTAAATAGTTATGAAACATAAGCAGTGCATAACCAATCTTGAAATCTTTAATGCTGTCCAAAAATAAAGAAAAGGGAAGGGAAGGGAAGGGAAGGGAAGGGAAGGGAAGGGAAGGGAAGGGAAGGGAAGGGAAGGGAAGGGAAGGGAAGGGAAGGGAAGGGAAGGGAAGGGAAGGGAACCTGATAATGTGTTGACAAATGAGATGTATTTTCACCAGTTAAAACAATCCAGTAAATTATTATGTTTAGGAACTCCTACAATGTGGAGGAACTTCACAAGACCTAGGAATGGGAAAAGCCCCAACTCAACTCGTAAAAATGGAAAGAAAAAAACCTACAAAAAATTACATAGGGCACTGTACTTTTGTTTTTTAAAAAACCTTGGATCTAATTATTAGTCAGTAATAGGAAGAACATAAAAGATAAACATGGTTTTGTCCAGACAAAATTATCTCATTCCTATCTATTTTCTTTCTTTGTCAAAGTGGCTGGAATACACTGGAAAATATAATGATGATTTATCTTTCTATTGATAAAGATTTTTCTGCATACAAACCCAAGAAAATAATATATGAACTCAATTAAATAATTTCATTTTAGATGAACAACTCTTTGGAAAACAATTCTCAAAGAGAATGCATCATAGCACTCTATAAAACTTCTAATTGAGCCACGCACAATATTTTTTGTGACTTTGATTAAGAATTGGAAAGCATAATTGATGAATGTCAAAATTAGGAGGGAGAATTACACACACTTTGAAGAATAGAATAAAATAAAATAAAAAATTGAAATCTGCAATTAATGAGATTAAACCTGAGAGGGGCAAAAGTATAAAGTGATACATGCAGAAAGGAGAAGTCAAACACAAAACCACAAAGTGGACAGTAACTAGAAAGAATGATGTACTGCAGAAAATGTCTTCAGCACCTCAGACTGAATGTGAGACACAAATGTGATGTTGTTTCAAAAAGAAAATCTTAGTCAAAGATGCAGAAGAAGGATGTGAGATTTGGGAGGTAATTATTCTGGTCTATCTACTAATGGTGGAATATTTTATCCAGATTTGGGCACCATGCTTTATGAAAAACTGTGTTTGGCAAGAGTCCAGGACAGAGTGACAAGAGTGATTAGAGGTTTAGAAAGCATGGTCTATGAAGAAGGGTTGAAAGAATTTGGTTTGTTTAGTCTAGGAGAAAACAGACTGGGAGACAGACATGGTAGCAGCCTTTCAATAAGTAAAAGTTTGTTGCAAAGGACTGAAATTACTTTTTGACTATAGGCAGGTTCAGTCATAATTGGAACTCTTTTCTGTAAAAATTTGAGTTATATATTAGACATGACTTTGTAAATGAGATATTTAAGCAATGGAGAACCCAAATGAAAAAACTTATGCAATTTCAGTTGATGTTTTTCCATATCAGGTAAATGAAACACTTATGTTCTGCGTGTTAGATCCTCTCTCAGAGCAGGGGGAATATTAGATAGTCTCCTCACAACCCTATTTTCCCATTACACACATTTCCTTTGTCAAAATATTTTGTATTTGTTACCTAGAAGCAAGAATGAAATGTGAACAAACTAGCAAAACCCACTGTCCCTTACTACACACTTTTTATGACTTGATGCTAATTTTTTTGCTTATTCAAACAGCCAAACACATTTTCTTCAGAATAATTTTAAATTAGTTCTCTCATGACTCTAACAGTAGTAATCAGCTGTCAATAACTCTCTTCTCTACCTACTGTCTTTAAGATAGAACCACAGTGGATCATAGTGTTCCAGTTGAGAATGAGATGCTTCTTTATGATCTGATATAACTTGTCAGGATAGTTGTCTATCCTAGTCTTTATTGAATCTTATACATTATTTCTGTCTCTAGCCATTGTTGACAATGACCTGACTGTTTTTGGATGTCCAGATGTTCACACAGACTTGCATGGTGCCCCTCCTTATCTTTGTGTGTGCTGGTTATTCTGATTGATGTTATGTCACCAAACATTTTGTTGTATTGTTTTTCACCCTTTCTGCCCATCATTGTTATATATTAACAGTCCAAGTTTACATTCTTTATATTCTCTTATCTTAATCTATTGCTAGGATAAAACTATCCCATTAATATCTTCTGCCTTTTTTTATGTTCCTCACAACAAACGCTTATAAAGTCCCTTCACAGCTTTTATTTTGCCTTAGCACCTTATATTGAGGGATGGTCACCTAACTTGTCCACAGTTGAATATCTTTCATTTAGTGGAAAAGAAGAGGATCTTAGGAATACTATTTTAGATGTGTATTTTAGATGACATGAACTAGTTGCCAGGTGCACTCCACTGGATCTAAAGATAGTCTGACTAGCTCTGATGTGAAGTTTAAATATGTTGGCCAGGTGAATTATCCTAAAAGTGTATGGGGATATTTGAATAATTGTGATTTTTAGTAGTGACTGAGAAGACAGTTTTGGAAAACAATAGCTGCTAAGACTTCAGAGGCAGAAATTACATCTAGTCACTGTTTCACACATTGTTCAGCGTTGTAGAATATCAAATAAATATCAGAACTTAGAATATCAAAAATACAAAATAACTATCAGAAACTTGTTTGTGGTGGAATCCACTAGAGGATTACAAGAGCCTCCTTATGTCTGTGACAGAGCATGGACTTCCTCAGTGCATGATGCACAAGGGGGGATGGAGCATCAAAACCGCAGTGGTACCAAGAGTCGAGTGAGCATCAGTCAGTCCTGTGTAAGCTCTGAGGTGATGCCCTGCATGAAGGCACAGCTCCACAGACAAGCTGAAACTACAACTTTCTGCAAAGTAGTGTTTAAATGCCAGGACACTCCTAGCTGAAACACCATGTCAAAAAAGGCCTGATGACTATTTCTTGAGTCCAGAAAGATTATTGTCAGTGAATAGAGAGTGGATGCTACACAAAGAAGGAAACCTTCTGAGGTAAAAGCTGAAGCGGCCTAAACTGAGCATTCTCTGTGAGGACACTGAATTCTCTACAAATTGAGCGTGAAAACTAACAGCAAAACTTGGGAAATTAGACTCTGTAGGTGAAGTTTAATGGTACAGAAACACAGAATAACCCAGGTTTGAATGGACCTCAAAAACCATCTGGTCCAGACTTTTGCTGGAGAAGGAGCTTAGAAGAAATGACATTTCCTTTACAAATGAGCCAGGATGTCTATCTTGGCTATCCAACTGAGCAGGTTTGCTGTTACATGGCAAGAGCAAGGATGAAGCATGTGTTGTTAGATGAAATAGGTAAAGATCTGCAAAAATCCTCTTGACTTCCCCAACGTAACTTCTTAATGTATGACTGCATGAGGAGGCTTAAAAGAGAGAGGACACAAGTAGATTGACAACATATGTATGGTATCACTAGAATAAGTGATAGCTCCATTATGACCACCCTTGTCTCTGGATTTCTTTACCACCTCCAACACTGTCAAGAATCTCACAAATGAAAAGAAAGATAATTCTGCTTCTGGGCTTGCTCATTCCCTGAAAGTCAGTAATGAAAGAGACAAAATTGCAGCTATGATTCAACCATGGTATAGAGCAGTAAAGCGTTGTCCATGTCATTCACTTGAAAGGAGTCAGCTACTTGAGATAGCTACAGGCAGAAATGTCAGGTTTTGGAAAATAAAACCCATGAAAGCCTACAAATTAAGACCACAGAATTAGTACTGGTTGGGATGAGTGGGTCTGGTTAACCTAGATTTTTGCAGTCACCCAGCTGATAGGGATTATTGCATTGTTTTATGTTTAAAACTAAACCCCTAGGATTTTCTCTTCATAGTTATCACTGGCTGCAGAATCATCTCCTTGATGTTGAATCAAAAAACTATAAAAAAATGAAAACAGTTACCATATGCTCATCACTGTGATCTTTTAAAATGTGCACCAGGTATGAGATGATAAAAACCACTCTTTCCTGAATCTTCAGGGAGCCTGAAATTTTATCTGTAACAGAGATGTAACCAAACTGCTTCATTCAGTTTGATTGTCCATTATAAAACTTAAAGGTAACAGGAGTGCAACAATTTTTAACTATTTAAGTGATGATTAAGTGGAAGGATATTTTTGTGACTGTTCCACAACTCCAGCCCTCTACTATATTTTATCTATGTTGCTTGTTTTTTAGAGGTCTCAAAATTCCATCATCTGTCCCTATGTCAGAGCAAGACAACTTCTAAAATACTTCTGTGCGCACCTCCCAAAAACTATAGCACACTGAAGATGTCTGGTTAGAGACTGATAAATGAGATGTCCCAATAGCAAATGAAGAAAAGAGCTGGAAATAAAAAATTTCATTTACATTTCCAGGAGTGTCTGTCTGTTTCCCTTAATTGGCCAAACTGTGACCATCATAACTACTGAGCAGTAGCTCAGTCTAAAACAAATTGGATCACTGAAACCAGGGAGAAAAAGTATGACTCTGCCATAAGTAGAAGTGTCACTGCCTGGTCCAGACCATGGTGCCTAAATTAGAAGTACACTCAGGAATTGCCATTGTACATCTCAGCAGTTGTTCAATGTTCACAACTGCCAGCCTCATCTTGGGTTGGGATTTATCTGTGGTGGATGTTGCCATACTAAGGACAGGGTTTTAGTGTAAACCAAGCACAGTGCAAAGGTATCCAAGGTAGCCTGGCTACCAGAAGCAATACAGATATTTGTGTATAGGCTCATGGTATGATAGGCAGTCATTATTCCTGTTTAAATCCAGCTCAGTTATCTCTCCAATGCACTGCTGTCTGCAGTGTGACATATCCTTGAAGCAATTCTTATTCCAGGAAAAAGTGAGTATTATTAGCATGGTCACACAGAAACCCGTGGTAGAATAAGGAACTGACTCCTTAATTCTCAGACTCTGGTGTTTAATTAATAGACCAGACTGCTGTGTGCTCTTTAGCAAGCCTGGTTTTGATAGTGACCAGTACCAGCTTGGCAGCCCCCATCCAGGCTGCTGCCTGGTGCCTGGGCACAGCCACGGCTCCTTCCCTTCCCTTCCCTTCCCTTCCCTTCCCTTCCCTTCCCTTCCCTTCCCTTCCCTTCCCTTCCCTTCCCTTCCCTTCCCTTCCCTTCCCTTCCCTTCCCTTCCCTTCCCTTCCCTTCCCTTCCCTTCCCTTCCCTTCCCTTCCCTTCCCTTCCCTTCCCTTCCCTTCCCTTCCCTTCCCTTCCCTTCCCTTCCCTTCCCTTCCCAGCAGAGTTCCCCAGCCCCTCCTGAGCAGCAGATGAAGTTCCTCAGCTCACTTCCCCAGCTCTCTACGGGGACTCTGGGCCTCATGAGAGTGATTTTCTGCCCTGGGTTGAAGGAGTAATACATCCATAGAGACAGGGACCCTGCTGTCTGCTAGTTGAGCCAAAATCAGTCGTGATATGAGTCGTACTAACGTAAAAACAAGATATTTATGTGCAAAATCTGAACGTGAAAAATATTCATAAAGCAGGTGTAGGGAAAAGAAGGAAACTATACTCATTTTAAAGGATTTTTTCATAGTCTGTTGACAAGTTGACAAGCGGTTTAAAGGCTTATTTTACCACATGAATGTGAGCTAGAACTTATAAGAACTTTTTGTCCTTAATTTTGTAGTCATGGAGCAAATTTTTTGTTTGCAGGAAGGCACTTAAAAATCTAATTCCTACAGCAGGAAGACACATGATTTAAAGCTAATTCCTATATCTTATGTTCATTCACTGAAAAACTCCCTTCCTTCAGGAACAATTATAAGAAAAATAAAGCAGAATGTCCTCGGCAGTCGATATTTCTGCTGCTATGTTTGTCCTTTACTTTTCATGTGAATCAAGTAATGTAACAGTTGTAGCTCATAGAAGCAATTTAGTGCCCTAAATTCTGCACTGCCTCTGGTTTGAGACCAGGAAAAGATACAAAGAAATTATTTCAGGTGAAATAGAGTTAGTCACTGCAACCTGTTCTTTAAGGGGTGCCTTGCAACAGAGTGTCTTTTTTTGGACTCAATTAGAAAAGCTATGGTCTGAAATTGCTGCATATATACCAGCTATGGCTAAGCCTGCTACCACAAGGTTCTGTGAAAAACAGGACATTTTTAAAGAGAGTTATTGAACTAAGTTTTCTGGAAGGTGTATGGATACTAATGTATTTCCCTGAGAAAGGATAAATTCCCTCCAAGTTTTTCCTAATTTCTATACTTACAGTTCTGTAAGGCTTCCTTCCATAGTGTACAATTGAAAAGCACTATAGCAGTCGTGTTTGATGTGCATTGATCCAAAATAGTTTTGAGACTATTAATCCAATTGAACTCCTGAAGTATCTACTGGCATAAGTACTTTGTTGGAAATATTCTGAAATGCTGTAGAATCAGGAGGATTTCCAGATCTGAATATTTTTATCATGAGAATACTTAGACTTCAATTCCAAAGCAACATGTACACAAAGCCATTGTAAATCACTTGCTTCTCTTTAGACTCCACAAGGAACATGCCAGAGCTCTCATCCCATTTATGTTGAGATGAAAGACAATTAATAAAGAGAAAGAACTAACTTAACATGAGAAAGAACAAACTTTAAAAAACTCCAGGTATATATGAACACTTGTCCTAAAGCAAGTAGATTTTACAAATATACAAGGAAATTATAATTAAAGACTTAGAGAGATTTTCCCAAGAGCTGAACTTGTTTCTGACTTATGCTGCTTGGCTGAGAAATTCCCCAAACCCTGTCACTCTCCTTGCTGTGTTCACACACTGTAGAAATCACAGTGAACATGCTGCCAAAGCAGATTGTGGTGGCTTCTTTCCTCATCAAACTATAAAACTGTTGCATTTATCTGTACAAAAATGTTAGAGCTACTTGCAGACTCCTGAAGAAACAGCACATTCCTCCAATTTTCTTTGAGCATCATTATGCCAGAACATATCAATATCTGACTTGGGCAAGCTGACACCCCCCACACCAGGGTGGAAATACAACTAATGAGGCTTTAAAACAGACAAGTTCTGATATTCAGTATATCTCCCATTATATCTGTGGGTTAAACAACAAGGTAGTGGCTTGCCCTGAGGAAAAGGCTAATGGCACAAGCAGCTCCTGCAAGATTTGTCTGCAGTTAAACTATTTTTTTTTAAACACCAATGTTGAATTGCTTCATTTTATGTCAATAGAGTACTTGAAAACACTGACATTTTAATAAAGTCTTCAATTTCTGCTGTTTATGAGGGCTATTAGATCTCTGGTGTGGCAGACTCAACTCTAAAGCCTCTAAGATGAAGCTGTCCTTGCAGAGCAGACCATGGGGGTTTGTACATGGGAACACAGCTCAAGGCAGCTCTGCTCAGCTCTCTTTGCCCTGGAGCCCATAGCATGGAGGTTCCTTGCTGTGTCTGGGGCTTACCAGGACTTTTCAGCTGGCAGCTGGTCTTGGTGGTGTGCAGAGTGAAAACTGACAGACTGATGCATGTGTGTGCCACTTTGAGAACCTGCCTTACAAGACCAGCAGATGCTTTGAACCTCCAGCCTGTTGCAATAAATATTGCCTGATAACTGATTGATTAGCTGTCCGATAGCATCTTCTAATGTACTTTCTACCCTCTAGCATTTTTAAGAAGGTCCCTAAATGTAGCTTTACCTTTTCCCAGTATGGCTTTAAAATTACTTGCAGTGTTCCAAGTTAGCAGAGTCTGAGATTTCTACCTTCTGGTGTAAGTCCCATGCCAAATTTGATCCACTGCAACACTGAGACATTTTGATGGTGTATTCTGTGCCTTGCAGGAGATGGAAAAAATTATTTGCCTCCCCTCTAGTTTCTGCAGGGTGATTGATAGCCTGATTAAACCAGACTGACTCCATTTGGTTACACAACTGAGGTTTTGCTACTGTGAAAAAAAATCCTGTTACAGTGCTTTGCAGTTAAAAAAAAATCACGTGGATTTAGACTGAAATATCTGCCTCCATGGAGACAGAGCAATGTTCAGAGAGGACAAATGTTAGTTTTAGTTTGAATATTTCTTGCTACTTCCTGAAGTCCAGGATAGCGAGGCCCTCAGATCACAGAGACCTACATCACATCCTTTGTGGTAATGGCAAAGGCAATACAGTTCAGGGAACTAAGATCTTGTTCAGGTAGATATGAAACAAATCTATAACTATTTTCAGCAAGGCTACATGCTATATCTGTCCTTATAAAAGGCCTATTGAAATGTATAACTGGCTACTTAAATAACAGAGCAATCACCTTTTGTTACTGAGTTTAGAATTTAAAAAGGTGGGTCTGTGTTTCAAGGGGTTTACATAGGGATTGGGTTAATCAAAAGAAATCATTATACCTAAATAAGTAACAAATACCAATTCATTTGAGACTTGAAGGTTAGTAACTGTGGAGGGAAAATAGCAGATCTCTGGGTAAATTAAAAAGAAACTTCTGCTAAATTTCCAGAACCTGCTCACTTCTTTTCGAATTTCACTTCCTTCACAGAATTGGAGAATGCCTTTATATTTCCTTATGGTTTTCTATTTTAGTGTCACAGGATCTCTGTTTCTTTTTACCATTTCCTTTATGTATCCCAAGATTCATTGTAAAAGCAGTTTCACAAACAGCAATTATTTTTACTTGCTAGCAAAAATCTTCCTAACTATACCTTACTCCACATTGTACATAAAGTATTTATTTGTTATTGCCTAAGTGATTTTATGAGTTTTCCATCACTCCAGCAATTATGCCAAGCTGATGAGTGTAATGTAAATAATCCAGCAATTGTTTTTGTATTGTGCCAGTGTATAAGGTCACTGCCCTAAACACTGAGTCTTGATTTAACAAAGGTTATTTTTTTTAATAAGGCATACTAATCCTACTGTATTGGTAGCTCTGTCCCTCTTTTGAGTTGAGCTCTGCTATCCCACAAATTGGATGAAAATCTCATTAGTGGAGCTATAATGAGCTGGCAATGAAACCCCTTCAAGCCTGCGTGCTTACAGCCATTTGCCTGTTTGTCTTACTCTTCATCATGAACCTAAAATTGCCCATTAGGATTCCAGTGAAGAGCAAGTCTGACTGGAGCTGCAATGCTGACAGAGCCACCAAACAGGCAGAAATCTGTCAAACCCCAAAATGGGGGTAGAGTATTATTTATGGGGAGACTGCACCTGTGCACATGTCCATTCAGAAGTAAACAATAGGGGACTGGGGGGAAGAGAAGAGGGAAAATAGAGATAGAATAGTGGATTAGAATTAGGGGAAAGGGAGTGAGAAATTTGTTTTATTAGAAGTTTTAAGCTTGAGCCAGCAGCATTTTATTGTACCTGAAACTGATCAGATGTTAATGAAAGGAACTTTAAGCAAATTCTTGCTATAAACTGTTGTGAATGCCAGCATTAATAGCAGAATAGGGAGAGTCACAAGATGGTTAAGCAGATCCTTTGAATCAAAACAGTTCAAATCTGACTCTAACACAGAAGAAAGAAAGAAAAACCAGAGGGAAAGTATGACCATGTAAATGACAGATGCTTCTGCTGCCTTCCAGAGAGATGATGTCTTAAAAAGTCAACATCCAGGACACTGAATACGTCAGAAAAACTGAAGATCTGTTGTAATAGCAGAAGCCTTAAAGCTGCCAAGACTAAAAGGAGAGTGAGTAAAGTATTCTAAAAGCCCTGTCTGTCACAGGTGCAATGAAGTCACACACAGTCTCTACAATTGACTATAAACATATTTAAGTGTACTGTAAATGGTCAGCAAATATTATAGAAAATCAAGTTGTCAGTAAATCCTTACAGAGGCGCAAGAAGCTTTTGCACTATTTAAAAACAAAACAAAACAAAACAAAACAAAACAAAACAAAACAAAACGCCAAACAACAAAAACCCCCAACAAACAAACTAACTAACTAACTAACTAACTAACTAACTAACTAACTAACTAAAATCCCAAAACCCACACCATTGTGGCAAACACTTGAAACTGCAATCCAGTTACTACTTGAGTGCAGAATTATCTAGGCACGTAATATTAGTCAAAAATCTCACTGTGTTTATCTGTTTATCTTTAAGATTCAGCCTTAAAGAATCTTTGGAATATTCTATTGTATTGAATGAAAAACAAATAAAAACCCAACCCTTCTCTAATTCAGGCCTTTCAAATAAAAAGAGAAAATAGAAAATACAAGGCATTTTAGAAAACTCTAGCTAGCACTTAGCAACAAAAAAATACCCACCAAATATAAATGGGAGACAAACCCAGGATGAAGTCCTTTCCAGAAAATAAAATATGTTCCATTAGATGTACTGTTTAGACTATGAAACTGCATGTCTTCATTTTCTTGCTTTTTAGTTTTCATTTATAAAAGTGTTTCCTGCTTTGAAATAAAAAAACAAAGGATTTTTTACCCTTTGTTCAACTCTGCTCAAAATGGAGTCAAAAAAATCTGATAGGCACAGAGCTTTTAATGAATTCTAACAATTAAACAATTAAACTTGCATTGCAGTCAGACTTCTAAGATTTTTATGTCCCTAATCAAGTTTACCAAAATTTTAAAATGTTGAAAGGTACAAGTTAAAACACAGCTAACATTAAGCACCAAGAAAAGAAACATGGTGATGTATCAAATCAAAGAAGGTCAATGTGATGACAGCTATAAAGAACTTGGGGTGGGATTCATTGTACTCAAAATTGACTATGTAAGAGTTAGAAATATAAACTCAGCTATTCAGGCAGACTTCTGTGGTCAGTAAGGAGAGAGGAGATTCCAGAGAGAGATTCATCTCACTATGATGAAGAGCATCAGTCTACTGTCTACAGAGGGAGTCTAGATGACAAGCATAAACTCTGATAAAATACTGTAGAACATTAAAATGTTTGACTGAATTTGTTTCTGCCCCCCAGCCATCTGCCCAAATTTCTGCAAAATATTTCTGCCCTTAAGAAACATCTCATCTGCATATTAACCAGCTCCTGAAGCACTGCAGCCTTTAAACCTGTGCAGGACTCAGTAGAGAATCAGTAGTAAATCTGTGTGTGGATCAGGGGTTCTGGCTGGCCTTAGGTTGGCTATTCATAGCATAGATGGAAAGCAGATTTTCCTTCTGCTGTTGAGTTTTTAAACATTGTTTCTCTTCTATCAGAGCCCTCAAGGTAGACAACAGTTTTCAGACAACTGAAGTTAATAACATCAATAACATCCTGCTTGATATTGCTATATCCTACTTACTATGCTAAGCATAAACCATTACTTATTATGTGTAAAACCTGTTAGACTGAAAAAGAATTAATGTTCAGCAATATAGAGGAAATGTTTTGATTTGCACCATGGACATTGGAGACTCATTATAACTTAGTGAGTTTTGAATATGAGTAAAAAGGCAAAAGAAGAAAATCACAACTTGAAGACCAAAAAGCTGTGTTTCAAGATGTGGTGGTTTGGGGTTTTTTCTCACTTAATTATTTATAATAACACTGCATGGAATATGTTCAGGAAAAAATAATGAAGTTTTAATAAAAGGAAATTTTACTGCAGCACCTCACTTCTACATATTACTTAAATTGAAAAAGATGATAGAAAGTTTTTTAATTACAGCTCATACATATCAATGGTTATAAAATAACTACTTTCTTTGCTGCAAGTTTTGTCAACCATAAAATAATGATTCAGTGAGTGTTGGATCCATATTGATTCCTCACTGCAGGGCCCAGAAAGGATGTCTGCAGCTTATACCATTTTATGCTACTCTACTGGGTAATTTGTCTCACAGAAGGCTCATAGTCAGCTGCTTTATGCCATCCTGTGCTTTCACCCAGGTGTGTTTGTGCCTCAGTGGATGTGAACAGCTTTAACTCTATCTGCAGTACCTAACAGCAGGTAGTAAAATACAGAACCATGACCAACTGCATAATTTTTTTCTAGATTAAATAATTTCTTCTCAAGTCATATAAGAGACAGAACCATCTGATAATGATGTTGGAGAAGAGAAATGAGAAGAGTAGCCGCAATTGATGAAATACAGCGTACTGTTGTGATCACTGCTTGTGTTATACAGAATTCACTCTGGCAACGGCATAGGCTATGTGCTGGCACTGAAACAGCTCTAGAAGATACAAACTGAAGGTTCTGAGTGCTATGAGACAAAATTGGAAAAAGCAGGAACAGGGACAAGAGGTCACATTTGATTTCCCATGCTGTGCTCTACACTAACATTGCCACATCCCAGCTCTGTGTGTCAGATCCTGTCTGTGCGAGGCCAGACCAACTGCTGAAGTCCATCCCATTTTTTTGTCTATAAAGAAGCATATCGTCCCTCCTGTGAAACAAAGATTAATATTGCTTTTCATTGAAAGCTCTTTATTAGTTGTTTACTAGAATTGTGGCATGTGACAACATATGCCCAGTGGGCAGATGAGTTTCACCACTGTGACAGCCACAGAGCACAGCAGTCAAACCCAAAGGATTAGGCAGCAGTTTGTTAGTGCTTTCTATTGACCATTTACAGTCCTTTTCATAGACTTTTTTTTAAACAATTCTAAGTAGCTCTAAAATCAGAAATGTTTTTGGTTTTTTAAGTAACTAATATTCCGAGCAACTCATTCCACCTTGTCCTGGCTTACTCCACCCTCTTCTATCACCTGTTCTTGTACTGTATGAAGTTGCATTCAGCTTTACACCCTCAACTCACAGATTGTGTTTCAGGGCAGTAGCTTTTGCCAACAGAGAACACATAGCAATTGTTGCTTTTTTTGCTTTTTTTTGTATGGAAGAAGTTTTTACCTTTGAACACTATGCTGCAGAACTTGCAATTACTGCTCTGGGATTGTGTGATTACTTTATCCTTGTAATACTGTCTTGTTTATCCTCTAGTTTCCTGGAAAAATAAAATTGCCAACTTTTTCGTTGTTATTATTTTTCATATCACATTCTAATGTGCTGATGTAATTATTTATAAATTGGCAATTGGTTTCACCTCCAGATAAACCCCAAGATCTTTAGAAAAAATGTCAGAGATGTCAGGGAAAGAAACAGCCACATTTCCAGGAACTATAGTATCTGATGGAATTTTTTCATATATTGTTATATATTGTTCAAGTTGTTAAGAGGTTGCCCAGGGATTTTAGGCTCAGCCATAGAAGTTGTAAAAATCATTACTCCTCTGATCATTCTCCTTCCTGTCCTTTTACGTGCTCTTCTGAAGGCTTATATTCAAAGTGGTAGTGATGAAATATTGGAGTTGTACTTCCCTTTCTGTCATATGTTAAGCTGATGGGCAGGCAGTGTTGTTAATAGTGATGATGATCTTGAAGTCTCTGGAATCTGTTTTTCTGCCTTTTACTGATCTTTCCAGATACAAGATCCCAAAGGTTCTTCCCTTTTTTCTTTCATCTGCCAGTAGATCAGGCTTCTGATCTCATTGTTTGTGATGTCTAGGAGAGGAATATTGGCCACACAGATCATAGTGAAGGGCAATGTTGATGCTATCTGTGGTTTACACATTGTGCCAAATGTATTATGGCATTATGTTTTATAGCCTTTCACGTGTGTTATCCCTCCTCCTTTTGTGTGTCAAGAGGCAGTGTGAAACCGCAGCCAGGACTGCAGTGAATGATTTTAGCTGAGCTATCTTACCCAGAAGAGCCTTTATTGACATTTTAATGTCTCTTCACACATTTCCTATATCAGGGCCTTCTGCCTCTAAAACTGATTTTCTTTCCACGATTGGATTTCTTCCCTGTGTTTCCACAATTACTCCCTTAGCTGATAACTTTAAAGCTTGTCTAAGAAACAACTCTCTAGACAGAAGTTTTTCAGACTTCTTCCAGCTTTCCTTCTAGGTATATTTGATATCTCAGTGTCTAGTTTTAGATGTAATACTCTTTATGGAGTAAGTAATTTTTTTGGTTATTCTTCCAATAGCCTCAGTTCTACTATAAGTCCCTTCAACATTTATTCAAAATAGGGCATGGCACTAGTTGTCTTGAAGAGAGGCTGTTTCTGCTAATTTTGTGTTTAAAGAGGGAGTTTTCTCTGAGGCATAATGGTTCAATGGTTTCTTCTGTAATTAAAAGTAAAAACTTTTTTGCAACTTGTCGGAGCTTTGTGATTTCTGGAAAGACTCAATGATCTTCATGAGGTTAAGATAATTTTACCTGACTTAGTAATCATCAAAGATTATTTATATGTGGGGTGGTTATTAATAATGTTTTGCAAGATGCATTGAATTTCCATTCAAGTTTTCCTTTGAAGGCTGAATAATGACAAGTTGTAAGTTATGAAAATTGGGATAATAACAAATTCCCCCAGAAACTTCCCAAGGGGTATGGACTGGGTATAAGCTGTATCTTGGAGGGGTAGATCTCTGTCTTCAAGAGAGTTTTATGTAAATTTTCAAGAATCATGTTATTGTAGTGCTATACATTCTTAATGTTTTCTTTATTCATGTATGAGGGGCAAAGTCAAAGACCTCACAGTCTTTGTATATTGTCCTGAGATTTTCTGGTTTTGGCAGTCTTTATACTCTACATGTCAATCAGAAACCAATCCCCAAAAGTACTAGTATTTCTGTTTGCATCCTTCTCATTCCCATGTGAAATTTGCATTGGTAACCACACTGGAGTAGATTTTTTTCTGATACAATGAATGTTAACAGTTTGCAAATAGTTGAGAGATGTGATTATTTAGGAGCTCTGAACTACTTGATGGCCAGTGCTTTTGTTTTCCATAATTAACACTACTCTGATGTGCATCAAAATGATTATTCCTGAGACAACTCACTGAAATTTTGAGTTGATCATGGTGCAAAAATACAAGATACTGAAGCCAAAATTATGGACAACATCTGGTCCTGCCATATTTTTTCTTGAGGGATCTTTTGACTGCTTCTGCTGCTGCTTTTAGTTTTATTTTTTGTCAAATCTCTGTTCCTGGATCTTTAATCCACCTGGTACTTCTTTTCTGTTTGATAAGGTTGGTTAGAATTTTGTTGCACAACTTTATGGACTTTGGAAAGTTTCTAGAGATTCCTCCTAATAAAGTTTTTTGTTTTAAGTTGAAAGGTCTTTCAGTCTACATGACTTACATTTTTATATCTTTTAGTCTGCAGGTGAGGAGGGCATGGTTCACTTGATCAGTGCTGGACAATTGGTAAATATTAATAATAAACTGTGTATAGCAAATTCATAGGGGGATTTTTTTTATGTACTTGAGAATTTATAAATAGCATGGCTTCTGAAACTGTGACTGACTTTATTCACTGGAAATGTGTAATTTTTTGTTAGTGTTTTTCCTCTTTCTCCAGATATTTCCTTCATCTTACCTAAACTTACCTGTGAGTGATTTTATTTTGGTGTTTGTTTGTTTCTTCATTCTTCTTCAGTATTTCTGTAGAAATACTATTTCCTGGACTCCATTTGTTGAAGAAGATATGCTCTTGGGTGTAATCCACAGGCTGCAAGTTTGGCCATCTCACCCGTTTTACACAGGAATTGAATAAGAAAGGTTAAAGGATTAAAACTTCAGATATGAAGAACAAATACCTATTGATATCTCTGGAGTCTTTCAGACAGCTGGGGTAAAGTCAGTATAGTGTTCATTTATTCAGAGAGAGAGAAGCCTCAGAACTTTGTGACTCATGGTAGCAAAAAGCAAGTGACAAAAAGGATGGTATTAATGTCTGCTTTGATCAGTAATGTTTGTGACACCTGGATCACGTCTATAAGATTAGCTATCATTACAGCTAGATACATCTCTTCCTCATTCATTTCAATACTCTGCTTGGAAAGACTTGAAATATGGATGGGAAGAAATTATATGTCACAGGAAAGGGATCACCATTACCTTTTAAAATGAGCATGGCCAAGAAGCAAAGGTAAAGGCTGCAGTGACTATTTGCCAAATATATTTTAATTGGCAGTAAACTAAATTTACTTTCACCAAGTTCAGTCCTATTTTGCCCATGACAATAAGTGGTAAGTGACCTTCTTGTCTTTATCTCATCCCACACTCTTTCTCATCCTATTTTCTTCCCATGACACACTGTGTTCTAACTGTTAGCCAAGGTTAAGTGACCACATTTCATCATAGTCTGGTTTCTTTTCCTTTTCACTGAGGGTCCTGCCGTAGGTGCATTTTTCCATTCATATTTGGTGAGTGTGGTTTTTAAGAGAATCCCCTGACCAGGCCCAGGGTTGGCGTTGCAGGGAGGTATCAAAGCACAAAGGCTGGATTTCCTTTGGAGGAAACCATCTAGGCAAAGTTCTAAAAGGACTGCTCCTGGTCTGATCCAGCCACTAAGAGGTATTCTGGCCAGGGAAGGCTGGAGCTGGCTCATCCTGAAACACAACATGGACACTGAGCCTGACAAAAGCCCTTCTTTTGTAGTTCCAGTCCTCTAGTGTTCCCTGGTAATGTAGACAATACCAATGGCCTCCTTGAAGATTACTTGCATTAAAGCTAAAGAACATAGCCATGTTAAATAAAAGACAAGATGGATTTGTTTTGGTGTTTCATAATTTCTGGTTGTATCTACAGTGCTGTAGAAACCATCCCTGACATACAGAACAAAAGGAAAAAATATATCCCCACTGACCTAGGTCCACTGCCCCAGATGTGATATGCAATAATTGTTCCAGATATTTTCAGGTCATGGGCACCCTCTGAAATGCACTTTAAAATATAATTTTATTTTCAGTTTGAAGTGACTCAGATGTGACAGTTCTGCCATGGCCTATGAAATGGTGGTTTATAGTGTCACGCTGCAAATGTGATGCATACTATGGGGAATGACAAGACATGAAGGTGTATATATACTTGTAGGTATGAAGCTCACAGTCGCAGGACTTCAACACAGTTTCCTTTCTTCTTAGAGCAAAAACACACAAGGTCACATCTGAGTTTCACCCCAGAGGGAAATAATTGTCAGGAAAGTGCCAAATAGCAGTTCAGAGTGCATGTAGTTTGGACCTGAGAGAAATAGATGAGTTGAGAGAAGCAGATCCACCTTCTGCTGAAGATCAGACAACTCCCCAAGAGGAGAGTATGTAGCTTCTACCAAGATAGCAAATGTTGCTGGCTATGCAACATATATAGTTTAGTTTTAGGTAGCCCTCTGAGGAGCAGGCAGTTGGACTCAGTGGTCCTTATAGATCCCTTCAACTCAAGATATTTTGTGATTCTATGCAAATTGTTTCAGTCTGCTCATACTGAGATGAATTTTTTTACAGTTATTACATGCATGGTGCTCTCCCTTGACGGAAATGAACGCTTTCCATCAAGGGGATTACCAGGAGGTATCCTTATCAGTCCTTTCAAATCTTGCCTATTTTCCTCCTCTTAAGCAAAGTAGTCATGATTTTCATGAAATATCAATGTTGTCTTCAAGTTAATCTTGGTTTTGACAAAAACAGTCAGGTTAAAGAGACAGACCTATTGTCACCTTCTAGAATACCTTAGCTAGCCAGGATTTAAACAGAAATTAAACTATAAGAGGAGGAAAATGTCTTCAAAACTGTGTGCCATAACTCTTGCCAAGACCAGCTTTTAAGACTTTTACTGGTGACATTTGGGTTCAGACTCAGCGAAGTGGCTCTGAACTTTCTATTAAACCTGGGCCCTGGGTCTTCATCTCTTTCTGTTAATTAGTCTTAGTCTCTGAAGAATTATGATGTCTTGTGATGCCAGCACAGCTCTGAAAGGTCTAAGTTTGTCAGTTATCTCCTGTTTGCAGGGAGTTTATCAGTCCTCCAACACACTCATCTCAGGGAAGGATAGCATCCTTCATCAGGCTCTTCTGGAATCCATGTCCCTCAGTGTCCTGCTATTTGGTTATTTTTAAAGTGTCCAAATGGAAATAATTAATCACTTATATTTTCACAAGTGTATAAAAAATACTGCTCCTTTACCAGGAAGATTATTAGGTATTATGCTGCAAATGGTATGGGTGACTCCAGGAACAAAATGTCAGATTCAGGATAGGATTGCCAAGGTGCATGAATCATGCACTTAAGTTCAGAGAAAATTCAAAAAGGAACTCTCAGAGGATTAATCATTTTCGTAGAAAGTATACAAAATGCAGCAGTTGACATCTGGGGTTTTTTGTTTGTGTAGTTGGTTTCCCATGTAATTTTCTTTATTTTTTGGTCAGGGGCAGTGAGGATTTATGAGTGTTATTCAGTTCAGTGTGAAAGACTGATGTTTTCATACTTTCATTATTCAGGTTGCAAGTAATATTTGCTGTATATCCTATGGAAGCTTTTATTTAGCATTAGTCATATGCACTAGCCTTGGAGAACTGAACTTGCTCAATACACAGAACAATTTACTGAAAGAGCCATCAGTGAAACCCTGGTGGTTTGGCTATGGTTCTTCATGTCTAAATTGCAGGTTACCCTCCTTTTCAGTCGAAGTCATATGAAAAACTGTTTTTCAAGGTCAGAATTTGACCTTATTATAGGAAATATGTTTATTACTTGTTGTGCAACTAGAACACTGGCCTGAGGCTCACTTTTATTTAATTGCACAAAGTGAGGAAATTTCAGGTTGTTATATGGCTAAAATCGGCCCCAAAGTAATTTCTAGCATTAACAGTAAAGACAAAGGGACTTTGGAAACCAATGCCACCAATACTGAGCAATATAAAAAGAGAGGATTTTCTGTTGCATGCTCTTAGGGAGAGTGGAAATGAGATGTAATACAAAGTGGACATTACTCTGGTCTGGTACATCTACCGTGTACCTACCCTCTCCTCCCCTGTTTGTCCTGCACTGACAATGTAGGAGGATTTTAAATGGTGGTGGATGGGAGTGGGGAGAGGAGGAGAAAGAGATGGGCCAGATGCTAGCTTGAACCTTCAGGAGTTATTTCAATAGATTTGTTTCAGCAACCCAATAAAATCATAAAGCAAAAATATTTTCACTTTTGGCTGAGTATGTTTATTGGGATTTGCTGATAAATAGGAAGAAAATGGCAACATAAAGGGGAATCATCAATAAAAGTTATGGACTCTGGTATATGCTGAAATGAGAGGCTGCATTCTGAGAACAGGATCAGCTTTATCAAAAGATTGTGCATCATAATAGATTGAAGGACCATCATATTCCATAATGCTTGTTAAAGCACTGAAATTTGTCTATTTACATGAATAATTCAAGATTTTATTGGGTTTTAGGGGCTATTTTTTTTTTTAATTCAGTTTACTGCTCTCCTAAAAGCTGATATATTTTCTGGTAGTATGAGTGAAGAAGAAGGAGCTATTCCCATTTACACCAGTAGGAAGTTTGCCCCATCGGATTTTACATAACATGATTTTGATGTTGGAACTGATTTCTGTAAGTGATATATTTTGGTTTTTGCACTTGATGATTATACTTTGCAGCTGATTAGCTGAAGTTTATTTTGAATAATTTGCAATTTTTGGAGGATAAAATTGGGAAAAATTTTGCCATAAATATATATATATGTATGTGTGTGTGTCAATTTGTGTTACTTCTACAAAGCTGAACTGTGTATTTCCAAATCATATTACTTGAGTGTTTTGAATATACTAAAGTGCTAAAACAGAGCAGCAAGAAAGAACTGATCATTGCCCATGAGCAGTAATTGCTTAGAGGCATTGAAGTATGGTACTTCTAAACAAAATAGGTAATATTTTCAGAGTCTTCTCACAGTTCGTCTTCCTGCTTTAACACATTGCATGTTATAATGTAATCTATGAGATAGAAACAATACCAGGAGTCCTAATTAAATTAAAAGCAATTACCCGTTGTGTAGATACGGCTTCCAATTGAGCAGCTGCAAGTTGATATTTTGTCATCCCCAGTTTATCTATATGCTCATGTGTGATTCTTTGTATCAGTTATTAATGACATTTTCTCAGTACTCGTGAAGTGTTGTGGAAAACAGAAGAGGAAAAGGATGAATGGAAAAAGTGTTATAGGAAATTCAGACAGGGAATGAGTATATTTGCTACTGTAAATTCTCAGCTGGGGTGCTGATTCCTTGCTCACTTATTCTCTGTTCTACTCAGAGTAGTCTGAAAGAAATACAAGATTGTGCTTTTCTTCCCACCCCACCCCCCCCCCCCCTTTCTTCTTTAGGGATCTAGCAGCAAATTCAAAAACCAGAATCTGGCAGATGAAGCATAAGGGCTTACTTTACAAGGCACTTCTTTCCTGTCCTGGAAATGTCAAAATATTCTATATTAAACATAAATAGAATTTATTTGTTTAATATGTAGATATAATCAACACACTTTTAACGAGCTTTTACATTATCGGAGAGGAGAGGAGAGGAGAGGAGAGGAAAAAGGAGAACCTCAATGAAAGTAAACTGGAAGGTGTTTGGGTTTTTAATGTTGCAATGGATTTTCCACTTTCAGAAGAAGTTGGTTTTGGTTTTTAAGAAGACTTTTACTTGACAACAAAAGGAAGGTTCATTAAAGAAACAGTATTTCACTGGAGTATTGTTCAGTCTGTTTCAGTGTCTTTTTCAGGTGCATGGTTCTCCTGTAACAATGGGATGCCACATCATTCTCCAATTGAGAATATTATGCAGTTGCTTAAGAGTGTACACAGGGTGATGTCCATTTGAGTGACTGTTATCTTGCTGGCATAGGCCTGCTATCAAATAGGAACAATTATTCCCAATGCAGTCAAATTAAATTTTCATAACTACGAAGATGCATTTTACCTTGGGGCACAACTTGATGACCATTTCTTCATTCCTTGTTCCTTAATCCTCTATATTAAATCTAAACAAATCGATGTTTACTAGCATTAATATTTTAACATACAGTACTTGCTCTGCCTTCTGACATCTTGTGCCTTTATTAGTAACATGGTGAAGGCTCTCTGCAGCTTTTGCTTTCTGTCAACGAGCCTATTTTTAGTTTTCATTATTTTTAACTGTGCATTTCTTTATGTGTGAATGTGCATACACAAGTGTATATTTTTCTGTCACTTAAGTGGCACCACCACCAAATATTCCTAATTAATAAAAGAAAACAAATCATCTCACCATTGAACAAAAGTCATTTTATGAAAAGACTAAGGGAGCATTAAAAAGCCCTGCTTCAATTTCTGCATTAATCAAATGAATAAAATGGGTTCACTTCCCTGTAAAGAGACAAGCAGTTACTTCTTAGTCCCCAGATTTACCAGCACAGGTTCATGCACTTTTAGGAAAGCACCTCTCTGTAGAGACTGAAGGCAAGGGCTTCTCAAACCATATCAAGAGCAAATCACATCAGCTGCTTTGTGAAGCTGCCTCCCAGATATAGCAATCCCACAACTGTCCTCGTAGTCACAGACCCCTGATTCCCACTCTGCAACTGCTTCATATTCCTATTAGATGTCTTCCAAATACCTAATTATAGTATTTGAGTGACTACTCAATACCTGGAACTAGTGTTTGTCTGTATGTGATACAAGGCAAATTAATGGATAGGAACACAAATCAATTAAAAAATAATTAAAATGGTATTCTGTTTCCTTCACTCCCATCCTTCCCATTAATTTTGTGATTTTTCTGCCTATATCTATAACATAAGTCCCCCTGCATTATTTCTCTGTCCCTAGTGAAGTTTGAAACTCCTTTCCATTTAGTATCAGCAAATGTAATTACAGGCTAGTTACTTTCATTTCCAACTCATTAATGAAAATGTTAAATAAGACTGGACCTAAAGTACCTTCTTAGAAATCCACCAGATAATGTTTCCAATTTCTAGAATATGGTCACTATCTTCCCAGAAAGACTTTTCAGAAAATATTGACATCACCTCTTTACTTAGTTGGTGGGAGTATCTTGATAGTCATCCAGATTCCTCCAGGACTGAGTATAATCTCTCTCGTTGCCTTGAGTTTCTTGCCAGCTCATAAACTAGCAAAGCCAGGCTTGAAAACTGAGATCCTTGGCACACACCTACTGTTAGTTTAAGGGCTTACTTCCTTTGCTGAAGATGAGATGGGGATAGAAAGAAAATTACCTTCATTTAAGTCATTCTGGTACTAGCACAGGTTTACCTATGGCTAGGAGTATAAACTTGAAAGTAGAATTCTGTAGGCTGTGTCCATCAGCAGTGAAAGAAAAAATGACAGATAATTACCAAACTAACATCAGGAGCCACATTTTTTCTGCCTTTTTATTATTAGAAAAAGTTAAGTCCTGATATCGAGTTTATTTGTTGTGTTTTCTGGCACACACTCTATGTTTGTATGCCTGCTGGGCTGGAATCCTGATGCTGGAAAAAATAAAATAATGCGTGCTGCAATTTCTAGCTAGCTACTGGGCTCTTCCTTGCACTTAGCTTCAAAGATTTTTTAAAACATATTTTTCTGCACCACAGCTCAGAGTTGCTAAATCCAGAAATTGAAACATTCTGGGAACCAAATCATTTGGGAGAAAATCAAAGCTCTTGGAACATTGCCCTAGGATTTTGAAGATAGCAGTTAATAGTAAAAATGTTCAATATTTTTAAGGAAATCCCAATTATAAAAGGCTGCACCATTCAAATCCATGATTCAGGAATAGAATGAATGCTGCATGTCTAACAGTGAAGGAAATGCATGCCTGTGTTGTGAAGGCAGGAATTAGTAAACAAAAGGAAACCCCTTGCATTTTATGTCTTTTTTGCATTTGTATTTACATGCTGTGAACGGTTGTGTGTGAATCCAAAGATGAAGCTTATTTAGTGGTTCAGGTTAGTCTCTATAATAGGTCTGACAACAACTATAAGACCCTATCCAATTTATGTAATTTGTATTTAAACACTGCTGATGTTTTCCAAATGGAAAGAAAAAGGATTAGGGGAGGGAAGAGTTTAAATGGTGATGTTAAGGCTCCTTTCCTTCCTCTACCACAATTCCCTAACACTTGAATTGTGCAATGATATTTTAAAGCACATTTTAGTTGAAGTATAAGTTTGTAGAGGTTGTAGCTACATTACTTATATCTGCCATAAATGTGTGCCCTCTGTGAAAGGGCTGCTCAGGACAGTGGTCTTGGAGATGATCAGGTGATCTCTTAAGCAGTCCCCAGCTCTCAGCAGGACCCAGCTCTCTGAAGAGCTGTGAAAAGCCTGTAGCCAGCACTGTGGAGCTGGCAGAAAGGAATGGCTCAGGATAGAAGGAAGGACAGCATGAATTTATGGCAACACAAATTTACATTAGATTATAATGACTATGAAGTTATGGTCAGAAAAAAAACCCTGACAAAACCAGACCTTTTAGACTTTTCCAAATGCTCCCAAATCAAGAAAGCTACAGTATACTCAGGATTTCAAAGATAGCAATAGTGTTGCCTGAAGGCCCTATCTTTTTAGTTAGATTGCTGGTGGTCCCCAAGGAAAAATCTGTAGTCAAGATCAATAGAACCACTGGGCAAAGCTGATCGAAGAGCCTGGGGAATTGAAAAAGAATAAAACTGCAAAGTAGTCTGCCAACAAAAGTCCCTCTATCATGGTCGTTTATATATTAGAAGCCTTGTAGAAAAAATTCTTCAAAGTTTCTTTAAAATGTGAAAAATTCTGCTTAATTTACTACAATATATGAAAATTTCAAGTGTGATCATTCAGGAGAACCTGGATTTAGAGACCATGTGCTATTGAGCACTGGGAGAACAGAACAGGCCCCCATGCAGGAAGGGTGCAGTGGGGATGCACCCATATGCTTGAGGGTGTGTGTGTGTTAAACAATGATTTGCATATGGGACTTAAAGATGTTATGTGTAGAACAGAATGTCTTTACATTAGTTGAATATTTTCTTTGTAAAGCAAAATAATGTTTTGACCAATCTGGCTTCTTATGTTTAAATGCTCCATGTATTTTTATTAAACTTATGGTTCACCTAATCTATGGTTTCTTAACTTCAAGCACAGACTCATACTCAGTTATCTGATGTTAGGTACCTGACTGTGTTGTCTACATTAGGGGCTTCTACTTTTTGTGAAGTCAGAGAATAAGTTTAGATGTTTCCAGAGGATGACCTAGGACAGCATTTCTCCAGTGAATGCAAAGAAATATTAGATTGATTCTAGTTTCTGCAGTGTTAGTGAAACTCTACATGAGTTGCTATAAAACATAGTAATAAGAATGGATGTCACTCGTATTTGCCTTTCTGTAGATCTCACAGAGTATCCAGTGATAATGGTTAAAACCTGTCTCAGTCCTCATTTTGGAGTCTGTTTCATTATTTTCCATATAAAGTGGTTTTTTACTATTCATCTCAGCAGGAGACAAGAGTTTTCAAAATGCATTCTCCATGAAGGTGTGATTTTCTGTACATTTTGGTGTTGGCCTGAAAATCCTTTGTGTCTTACTGTTATTTTCATTTGAAATTTAAGAGCAAAGGAGAGATCTCTTCCCTATCTTCAGATTTATCTGAGACAGCATCAGATGAATTAATGACAGAATTGGAAGCAAAAGCATTTTGGCAGTGCTGTGCCTGTTCAAAATATCAAATCAAGGAGACAATTAATGTGGGAAGGCATGTGCCACAGTGCAGCCAGGTCCACGTTGGGATCATGGCTGCCCTGTGTGGGGACAACCACTCAGTACTTCAGGGCACTGTTTGTACAAACTTCTTGCTGCTGACAGCTAACAGGAAATAAGCTTAGTTAGTGCATTCATTGCCCTGGCTTTGGTGTTTGCTTGCCAAGAGCTACAGCTATGTAGTGTTTACAGCAGCAGAGCAGTGCAATCCCCTTTATCTGATCTTTTTTCTTTTCCTTGGCATATTGATATGATTCATTTCCTCTTCAGAAAAGTAATATCTTGGAAGTATGACCAAGTTATGATGAAATAATGAGAGGTAGTGGGTTACATTTTCAAACTTTAGATGTTCAAAGTCTTCCTGACAAGATATTTTTGTTTCAGAAACTAAAAGATTTTACCAATAAGGAAACACTCCACAGACAATGTCTGGAGTTTGTAGATTTTCCATTGGTAGTAAAATAATCTACTCTGGTAAACAGGAGGTTTCATGTGGTACCACAGGGTTTTCTTGTGTTTTCCAGGTCCCTACCAGGATTTACCTGAACTCAATATAAGGCTCTGTGGTGTATCATTACATCTGACAGTCAAGGTGATTGTAATATACAAAACAATCCTCAGTGGATTATTTTTTCTGGAAATTACTTCCAAGACATATCTCTTGCACCACGCTATAGTAAATGTAGTGCTTGGTTTTGTTTAATTGTCATACTACCAGCTCCACATTTTCTAAATGTTTCAAAGATGGCTACAATGTTTTTTGTTTTGTTTATTGGTTTTTTCCTTTTTTTTTTTTTTAAGTAAGGCATGCATGTAAAGATGGATTTCTAAAAACTCTTTACTGGTTTAGCTCTCTTTGGTAAAGATAATATTAAAAGGGTTCCAAACATTTTTCACAGTTCCATGTATTATGTAGTGAATCTAAGATGCACTGCAATACTCATGTTTCCCACTCAATATTATGTACTTTATTTCTCCTTACACTTATTTTGCCTTTGGGAAACTGATTACGGGTTCTTGCCAGTTTGTTGTTGTCTTCAATGCTGAAAGGTATGTTAGTGCTGCAAGACTATGACTTTAAACATCAGAGATGTTGCCTTCCTGGTGACATGATTGCTGTAAATTCTGCCTTTTGCTAGCGTTTTTCCCAGATGACTTATGCTGATTAAGTTATCTTCTGATATAAAGAGTCATTGCAGTGGCCCCAACACTGTTTCATTGGCTTCATTTTTTTAGAATATCTTCTCTGTTTCATGGACTCAGCCTTTAAATCTGAAGTTTGAATCAGTTTTTTTGAATCAGAAGTTATTTCAAGAACAGTAGTTCAAGAAGCAATAAAATCCATGGTTTCATAATATACTCAGCCTTTTCAGAATTTTAACTTTTTATACTTCATGGTTTCTATCTAAAAAGCAAAAAAAAACCCCAAAAACCCAGTCATTTCAGTAATTTCAGACATTTAAATCATATACAAGAAAACTTAAACTGGGTATTCAAGACTGGTATCTTCAAAGTTTTGAGGGCTTCTTTCTGGATTCTTGTTACCTACTTGCTACACTACATTCCCAAACATTGCATACTTCAAATTACATTAGCTAATAGGGGCTGCAGATGTGATCAGTGCTTCAAAACTGATTCAAACAAAAACTATCAGGTTTTATCAAAAACTATCCTATTTAGCATTTCAGCTTAAAGAGAACCATTTGTGGATATGTCAAATTTAGTAGTCCCATCCTCTTAATTCTAGTTTGTAATATGCTCAGAAAGAGACCTGCTCTGTATTTCCAAAATAGAATATGCACATGAAGATTAAAATGTGCATGATTTTCCTTCTCATCACAAAACAACCTAATAACTCTTCACTTGAGAGAAAGAAATGACACACAAATTTTCTAACCTCACTGACCAGATTGCTGATGAAACCTCCCTTGCACTCTAGCACTTTCTTTATCACATTTATGACATGTTCAGAAGCAAAGACCAAGTGTTATTAGTAGAAAAGGAATGATTAATTTTTTTGCAAGTTGTAGTGTTAATATTTAATTGTGACCTTTGTAGAAATACTATGGTTAAAATGGAAAAGTTAATAAAACTTCTATTCGAAATAACAGCAGATGGCCATGTAGTGAATACAAGCTTAAAATCACTCTTGGGGCTCTATTATGTTCACAAACTGCCTCAGCTATCAATTCCTGTGTATGTTGCTGATGAGAGAAAAACTGAACTCCTGTTTCATGTAGTGCACCTTAGCTGAGTATCATCTGACATGAAGGGCTATAGACAGCTCTGATTGCTAAACAAATCCCCAGTAGAGAAGCCTGGCATATTCAGTTAAAAGGCATTCTATTAACATTACTGTGGGGCTTTTTCCCATGAAGATTTTCATTAATATAGTACAGATTAAAAAGTCACCTGATAGTAAAAAAAATACTTTTATTCCCTAGAGTATTTCTTCTGAAAATATAACAGTGTTGAGCCAACTCACCTTGCACAAAAATGGAGTGGGTACGTGAGACAAAATATTTAGTGAAAGAGAAACTCATGTCTGGTGCCTTGGAACTTGGACAGTGATCCTGGTTTCTGAGAAAATGGAAAGGCAAAAACAGTATACAGCAGAAGGAAAGATATCTGTATAACAGCTGTACAGAAGATACAAGCAGGCCCAGTGACAAAAACAGGTGATACAGCTGAGATATGCAGAAAGCAAACACTTCTTATTTTTGTGTGCTCTTTTTGAATAGCTCAAACCTTACTGACTGTGGTTGAATTTTTACTGGCTTCTTTAACCTTATACCACTTATCCACAGGAGGACTTTTTCTTTTAATCAAAGGCAGACAATGTAGGTGGCAAATTGTTCTTTATTTCATTTCCTTCTTCTTCTGCAGGCAGGTAATTTTTAACCCTTATTAAGTTTTCCTTTTTTACTTCCAAGTTCTTTGGGACAAAAAATAAGAATGAAAAACATACTGGAACAGGTCTTTCTAATAATATTCTCACCAGGATTTTTTTTTCTTTTTGTCCCTTGCTGATTCTCTGATAAATGTATAAAAAACTTACCAAAATGGTGTTGTGGAGCTTACTAATATCAATACAATTTCAATACAATTGCTGCAATTTTACCTTATACTGGAAAGACATTTGCATGGAATAGTGGTTAGCAAAAGTTTCCCCACAGTGTCTGAAATAGACTTTAGGGAGCTCCTCGAGTTCATACTTAAAGAAATATAATAGTGGATATTGTGACAAAGGTAAGAATTTAAACCCATGGTGGTTTGACATAATGTTTTGACTGTTCAGCAAATGGGGCTTGGTCTGACCATAGTATTTGGTGTAAACAAAAAAGAGGATGTCAGCAGAGTGTATGTGCACATGTGGGGTGTGCCCTGTGTGCTCTCAGCCTGCAGCACATGGTGAGGCAGAGGTGGCCTAAGCTATAAGCTCTCTTTAGCTTATTTTTGTAAAGGTAAAATTTTCTTCTTTATTCCCTCTCTATGTTGGGAGAACTCCTTTATTTTTATTGGCTCCTCTCTTAAAACCACCAACTGAAAAAACAGTAAAGGATTAGCAGGGGCACAGCTTAGGAAAGAAAAGGGGATGAGAGGGAAGCACATCATCAGCTCATCATGTGGAACCTTCTGCAGACTGACCCATAGGACAGCCTTAGTCATCCAGCAGATCCTGAAACCTGCCAGAGGAGATCCTAGATCCATTCTTAGCTCTTAACTCTTCTGGATGCTTCAATGCCTTTAGTTCCAATTGTAAAGTGACAAAGATAATCAAAAGATAATTGTTACAAGTGTCACAGATTATCACTGTGTCTGGGGCACATAACATATAACAAAATAACCAGAGAGGAAAGGCTGGGAATGTAAAGCATCATGTATGGGAGGTTTGCTAAACCTAATAATTTTAACTACCAGTATTTTTTACTAATGTTTCAGGACCAAAAAGCTTTTCTTATGTTCTCAGGGATCTTAGGGACCAATAGTTGATCAGAATGTGTGGCAAAAACTTACAAGAAATCTGTCTGTAGCTGGAAAGCTGAAGAATTTCTTTGCATTTATGTTCACTGTAAAGAGGCTTCAACACTAGAACCTTTGTGGAGAATGCCTTTGAGAGTCTGCTTGAACCCAAAATGTCAGAAAATGAGTTGGTGTGTTGATATTATATATGTATTGGTATTCTCTAATTCTAATATTCTCTAATATTCTCTAAATTCTCTAATATTCTCTAACACATATATTTGATAATAATAAATCTTCAGATGGGGATTGGATGTATCTGGGTACATATTATAATGAAACTGTACCACAGAGGTTTTGATCTTCTGTTTACAGAGCATGATGTATCCCATGGATTGGCCTCCATGTCTTTGAAATAAAAGGTTGCAAATAAGATGCTGGTTTCTAAAACAGTCTTCTGAATGCTCTGTGAGTCTGATGTCCTGGCTGGGAATCTTTGTTGAAATTACCATAAAATAAATTAATCAACAAACAATTTGACCAGTATAGAGAGAAGTGTTAATATGGGTTTTGCACAGGGAACTGTTGTTTCAGGCAATCTATTTGAAAGACTCATTGAGCATGTGCACAAGGATGAAACAACAGATAAAGTGTTCTGACATTTCAGAGGCTTCACCAGTCTTCACCTTACTTGTGATCAGTTCAGCGAGAACAGATAAATATCTAGCAGAGATAAATGTCTTCTTAAAAGATAGAAAAAGAAAGATAAAGAAAGATTGGAGTAAATGGTCGTTAAGAGAGGGAAAATAGTGCACCCTACAGAGACCTGTGCTAAGGCTTGTTCTATTCAGCATATTTGTACAGGATCTAGAAAAGGTGGTAGAGACTGATAAAGCTTGATGATGTTAAATTATTCAGTGTAGTAAAAATGAAAGCTGGTTCTGAAGAGCTGTGGAAGGATCTCACAGTGTTGAGTAATTGGGCAGTAAAATGGGAGATGAAATTCAGTGCTAATGAATGCAGAGTAATGCAGTTGGAGAAAAACAAGCTTAATTCTACAAACATGATATTAGGCTCTGAGCTGTTACCACACAGTAAAGAAATCCCAAAGTCATAATAGGTAATTCTAAGAAAACATTAGCATAACACACAGTAGCTGTTGAAAACAAACAAATTAACAAAACCAAAACAGAAAGCAAGGAATTATTAGGAAAAGACCAGAGCACAAACAAAATGAAACAGTAAATCCAAGTGTCCTCTGTATGGTTTTGATGCTCATCTCAATAAGAATTGAGAAATTTACATGCATTTGATGTTCTCCTTTTATCTATGTAAATCTGTACACATATCCTCTCTTGCAGTGTCTGGACCTTAGAGAATCACAAGTGGGTGTTTTTGCAATACTTCCTTTTGAATTTTTTTCACTGTGCAGGACTGCTTGCATGTACATATGTAACCCTTCAGAGCAGCCTTGGTGTGAATGTAAAAGCCAGTTCAATGAAAGCGGTGTGAAGATAAGCATCAATGAGCAGGCTCACCAGGATACATGAACTGTGCATGGATGGATTTCAGAAAAGATTTCAGCTGCTGATGATTGAGTGGATTTCAAAGGAAACATTGGAATGAGGCAACACGACTACAAGGGCAGGTGAAGACGGGACACAAAATGAGAAGATGTTTTATGTGCTGAAACAGCAGCAGAAGTCAATAGCAGCAGCTTGTCTGGTTGTTCGGATGCTGATTTGAGAAGTGCGTTGACAGAGTTGGCTTTCAAACAGTCTTTGAAGGGGAGGTGATGGTTCTAGTTGAAGGCAGGGTGACCTGAATGAAAAAAAAATCATGAAAAATACCTAAAATTGTTCACTCAAGCCTAATTATGTATTAGAACAGTGTCCAAAAGTTGTCCCTTCTGAATAGCAAACTAGGTTAATGTTTTAAAATAACCCGAGGGTGGGCGATGGTTGAGCTCTGGAGGCCTGGGTGAATATTCTGCTTCTTCACCCGGAGAAGGCTGTTTCTAGAGCTCAGAGAGTCCTGATGGCAGGAAAGGAGTTAGCAGTAACATCCTCTGGGGAGGTGTGTAATAGGTGAGAGGAAAAAAATCAGCACAGCATCTGTGCTTCAGAGAGATTTTACTTTCAGATGAAAAGAAAATACTGAGCATGATGAGAAACAGAGAAGTTGTAGACAACAGCCAGTGACTATAGGAATTCCAGGGGCTGGAATTCCAGCTTTTTCATCTTGTGTTTCCTTTTAAAAAGTGTTGTCAGACAACATCCCTATTGTAAGATAAAATAAAGAAGGCCAGCTGCAAGAATGCCAAGGTTCAAAAACAAACAAACAAACAAAAAAACCAACTGAGCGGCAAAAGAAAATGAAAGTAATTGCCTGGGAGGAAGGTGTCTGAGGTGTGTGAAGGGGAGCTTGTCTGGTCATCCAAGTTGCCAGCTTTTCTGTAGAAAGCTGAGGAGGATGACAAGAGCATCAAAGGCAAAGAGGTGCTGGCAAGAAACTGGAAGCCTGTCTCGTTTTCTTTCTCTCTTACTGAAGATCTTCACTCTTTTCCTTTCTATCTCAAATCTTCTGAGGTTTCTGCCTTGTCCTTTGTCTTACCATCTGCCTTTGTGGATCATTCTCCTTTCTGCCCTCAGTGCTTTCCTTAGCCTAGGTCATGCTCCCCTGTGGCACAGTCCACTTATTTCTTCCCTTCTTTCTCCAAGTTACTTCCTTTTAGATGTCTCTACTGCCTTACTTGTTTCCCCAACTTTTTGCCATCAGATAAACACAGAAGAAGATACACTGAGCCAGGTAATAACAAAAAAGCAGTCTGGGCAAGTTCTTTGCAAACAAATGTTTCCAACCCCTGACATTTTTTACTGACAAACCCTCCATAGGATGTAAATCCAAATCCTTCCCTGTGACTGCTCAAATAAAGGTCTTTGCCCTTAGAGTCACTGCCACTTTTCTTCAGACTTCAAAACAGGTTTGGCAGCCCTGCCTTTTCCTCAGTGGGCCCCCAAGCACTGTCACACTTGTAGAGGGTTTCTTCCCACAGCTATGAGCCAATAGCTGTAATTTTCTAAGAACAGAACAGTAGAATAGTCAATAGACACATGTTCACTAACTCCTGCACTTGGGTATTTGAGGCTTTCTGAAAAATCTGTTTTGATGACGGCTCCTTTGCAGTTACAGTTGTTTCAGAAGAAAAAATAGGCCAGTTTTTCCTTTTGAGATAGTCTCTGATTTTTATGATCTACTAATTATAGTATGTACAAAAGAATTTCACATATGTTTACAAAACAAACATTTACGGTACTTGTGTAATTACAAACTCTGCCATTAAATTAGTGTTTCATGTGTTTATGTTTTAATTATTAACTGTGGCAGAATGTAGCTAAAGCAGAAAACATGTAATTTCTATGATAATAACACAATTAGCTGAATATCTTTCTATAAACAAAATGTGGTTTTCATTTGGATTCTTCCTGTGTATTAGTTGCATTTAGGGCAATGAAAAGAGCCTGGCATGCTCCCTCTTCACTGTGGGGGTTGTATGGCATTTTGTATTTTGGAATCTACTAAGCTAAAAGTGTTTATTTGCATTGTCATGATTTAACCCCAGCCAGCCACCAAGTATCTCACAGCTGCTCACTCACTCCAGCAAGACCGGAGAGAGAATCAAAGGATAAAAGCTAGAAAACTTGTGGATTGAGATAAAGACTGTTAAACAGAGAAAGCAAAAAACATGCAGACAAGCAAAGTAAAACAAAGAGTTGATTCACCACTTCCCATGGGCAGGCAGGTGTTCAGCCATCTCCAGGAGATCAGGGCCCCATCACATGCAGTGGTTACAAGAGAAGACAAATGCCATCACTTCAAACACCCCCCCCCCCCCCTCCTTCCTACTTCTTCCCCCCACTTTATATACTGAACATGAGATCATATGGTCTGGAATATCCCTTTGGTCAGTTGGGCTCAGCTGTCACAGATTTCTGGTGTCCGCCCAATTTCTCATGCACACTTAGTCTCCTCACCAGTGTGGCAGTATGAAAAGCAGAAAAGGCCTTGGCTCTGTGTAGGCTCTGCTCAACATCTATAAAAAAAATCTCTGTATTAACTCCATGTTCAGCACAAATAGAAAGCACAGCCCTATACCAGCCACCGTGAAAAAAAAAAATTACCCCAGCCAAAACCAGCACATAATGTAACTTCCTGTAACATCATGTGGCATGATGTAAAGATTTTCATATAGATCTTGCCTCCTACTCATCCATACATTATCGTCTGTGTAGCTGTTTCTTTGTGCTTTTTCTGATGTACCAATGGCCCATATGTCCGCTTTTAACTAATAGTCAGTTTTGTGCGCATGGCTCCTACACAAGTTTCCTCTCCTCATCTGTGTAGTCCTAATAATTTCATAATATACTTCATTACTGATCCTGCCTTCACTGTTTTTTTTTTATTTTTTTCTCAGATTTTCACAGATTTAAATAATTTCTTCTTTATTATTGTTATTGGATCCTGTGATATGAAATAATTTCTTAATGAAAGAGTGCCTCATCTTGTTGAACTTTTTAAAAACTTTAATATGGATTGCTCAATTTAAGGTGTCCTACAGAAAGGTGAGTAGTGATCTTAAAAATCTAATTTCTAATTACATTTATCTTCCTATCAATATGAAAATTATGATTTTTCAATTTTTTTGTTGAGTGACAGTCTAGCCACCAAGAATTTATTCACTGAGGGCAGAAAAACCAATCATTTATTCAGTCCCCTGGAAGATATTGGTAAAAATCTAGGTTAACTTTCCTAGTCCTGGTGAAACATGGCAACACACTAACTCCTTTGTCTATGTGCAGGGGTCTAATATTGGATTTCATTTAAGTAATAATTTTTCCTTCTTTAGCCTAACAAAAATATTGCATGCAAGTTCCTGGGAGATTTCCCCATAGGGTGTCACTCACAGAATGGAGGGAAGATTACTGTAACTCCTGAAAGCTGCTTCCATGGTCTGTGAGCTGGGTGACAGCTGACAAATCTTGAAAATTTTCTGACAGCTTATCTAGTTACATGAGTTGCTCAGATTACAGGTGCTCCTTACAGCCCAGTGCAGCCCTGCTCCTGCAGCTTCTGGAGATAGCCTGGTCTCAATTTCCATACCGCTTTATTCCATTGCTCTAGGCATTGAGACTTGATACCTGCTTTGGGAAAGCTGCCTTCACAGACTGTTCAAAAGGCCACAAGAACAAACTCCTGACCACAGAGAGAGGGCTCTGGATTCACCTCTAGTGGCACATCTGAGGCAGCCCTTTGAAGGCTCACTCCATTTCCCATCTGACACTGACTACAGGCCTCTGAGTTGTGTTATCCTCACTTACTCTATGGCCTGCCCTCTTTCCCTGCTATTGGAGATTCCTACAGCCTGGATTACCTACAAGTGAAAGAACTGAAGGATGTGAGGAACCTTTTTAACCTCAGGGCCATCAGGGCAGGAATCCAGTGGGAGGTGGAGGAGAGAGCAGGCTCCAGCAGGCGCCTCAGACAGAATGCCATGGTGCTGGGTCCACAGGGCATTGTATAGACCTCTTGTATAACTGGTGAGGATACAAAATACTGCGGGTTGCCGCTACTGCGTCTTAGAGAGAGAACTAGAGTTGTCCTCCCTCTGACCCATTATTTCTTTTAAAAGAAAATACCACATATTACATATTAAGATCTGATTAGGTCACCTTTTAATTTTGTTCTGATTCATGAAAGGCAAAATGAAAGAAATATTTGACTGAAAATGTCACCAAAGTCTTCACCAAGTGAAGACTTCCTTGCATCATGCATACAATCATTTCAACAAGAATCTGTACACAAAGTAAAGAAACCCAGAATTTCACCATCTTGGTCTTGCTGAAACATAGATAAAACTGAACCTTCACATAGGCAAACATAATTTCTTTATGGGACTCTCACCTATTTCTACCACAGCTGAATTTGATCCAAATTGCTTAATGCTATTTTCCTTAAATACTCACTTTTCAGGGGAAGGGTTTATATAACCTGTCACCTTATATTATAGCTGATGTAAAAAGTTTGTGACTGAAACCCTAAATGTTTTATCACCTGTCAGACATTTCAATGATAATAAAAAGTAACATCCTTTAAATTAATTAGTCGTGATTAGAACTTCAAGCCCACAGGCCGCTTCATTATGCAAAAATTATAAGTTAGCTATTTAAATTACCATTAAATTGATTCTTATGTTAATTGATATCTCACTTACAACCCCTGTTTTTAATTTCTATAGGCTCTTATTAAGGTTTAATACAAGTAACTAAAATATTTTAACTAATCTTTTAAATAAAGATACTGAAAAAATGATGATAAATAATTTTCTCTGCTTATGATTTATGGTAAAAAGAGGAATTGCTTTAATAAAAATATATCAGACATCACTCCTACAACCATATTAGCATGAAAATTGTTGTGATTTTCTATCCTACAATTCAGTGTAAGGAGAATGTTCCTTCTGCACATGTGCAGCAGAGATCTTCTGAGATATGCAGTGATTGCAGAGATATTGAAAGGCAGAACTTGGATCATAAAATACAATCAAACCAGTAATGTGGAACACTAATAGTGGAGATGAGTATTCAAATTCATGTAAGTCACATATTAGACTGGATTAGATCTTGGATTGTCAAGGGCTCTTTGCCTTGTCTATGGCAAAGTAACAAATTTATTGGAAAATGTGAGATTTATTCCTTGAATTAGGGCCTGCCAACACAATAGTAGAACAGACTTGCTCATTTCTCCAAACTGTTTCACTTTCTTAGTATGCTGTTAAACCATGTTGAGGTTTGGTGAGCTCAGTTTATTGACCTTTTCTTTTTTACTTCCAACATTTGCAATGAAATCTTATCTACTATATAGTTTCTTTCCTGATTATTAGCTTTCTGAATAATGTAATACACATAAGAAATAGAGATATAGGGTTATATCCCAGCAGTGTTATTGGAAATGCCTGTGCTATCAGTGATTCAAGCTGAGACAGTGTTCCTCTCTTGGTCCTTCCCAGAGAGTTCAGAGCTCCTGAGATGAACAACATTGGCTAGATCTAAATAGAAATACAAGAACATCCTATATGTCTCAAAGAGCCTCAAAGTTCTTTTTTGTATCTTCAGTACTTCATTCATGCTCCAAGGCATGCAAAAGGTGCTTTTATTGCTTTGCAATTGAAAACCTCTCTGGTGGGCTCTGACACAATTCACAGTACATCAGGCACTTTCAATTGAAAATCCATCACAAAGAAAAAAGTTCCAGGACTCCCATGTGCCAGGTGGGGCCTTGGGACATCTTGAGCCAAGAGTTCTGCACTGCAGAGGTAGCTGACCTCCTCTGAAGAAAGCAAGTCCTGTGAGAGCAAAGCACTTGGCCTGGTGTCTGTGAGTGCATCTTGGAGCAAACAGAAAGAGCCATGTATTTAAATGCCTTCTCTGAAACAAGTGCAGCTTTGATACTAGCCTGTGCTTTAAACACTTATACTTCATTTGTCAATACCATGCATAGGTAGTTAAAACTTCTAAATACACCAGAGATTATAAAAATTCTAAACATAGCTAAACTCAGAAGATTTTTGGATAAACTCTGGATATTTTCAACTTTTCTTAGAGATGGTACATTTTATCCCTCTTACTATAGCTGTAAGAGGTTAACCCCCAAAGGCTTCTGGGGCCAGAATTCTCTGAATCACCACTGGACAATGGAAGTGATACTATTTATTGGGTGACAACATCTTTCAGCTGACAACACTCTACCTGAATTATTTATTCTCAACAGACATCTTTTATTAATGGGACTTCCACTTCACATTGTTTTAACAAAGAATACAAAAATATTTTCCTCTAAACTACTAAATGCTGATCTTCAGGCAAAAGGAAAAAAGTGCTTCAGATGGTATCAAGGCTCATATATTTAACAGTTTAACAACACCTGTCATAATTCCCATTAGTCTATTAGTGACAGAGAAAAAATCTTAAATTAACTTGACCAGAGGATGTTTTAACTTCATTGCCTTAGATCACATTTCACTGTTGTGTGTTAATGGCTTTTTTTTTGAGGAATGATATGTGAATGGATTAATCTTCCTGTAAGTAACAAGGGTCATTGGAAGAGCAGATCTATAAAGGGTCAGTAGAGTACATCTAAATAGTTAAAATCAGTCTCTAATATCATAGTGGTATAACCCATGAAATAATGTTCACTTTTTACCTTTATTTCTTTATTTTATATTTGTTGGTTTTTTCCCTTCATACTCCAAGAATATAAGTTATAGCAGCATCCAAGGACACCATCATAACCAGACCGGATAATTACTTGCCTTATAAAGTTTCATTTCTGAGTTTTAAAGCCTAATAGTAAAAAAAATCCCTCCAAATAAACAGTAGTTTGGCATCTTGAGCATCAAGGATTCAAGGTATCCAGAGCTTCAAGGATTTAGTCTGGGATTGATATGAAGTTATAAAATAACTTTTCAAAGATAATGGCTCTGCTGTTTGGTTTTTGTAGGTTTTTTTTTTTCTATTAAGGCTTCTTTTAGTGGCTGTGTAACTTGAAAAATGTTGCCATGTAAGCAGAGTAATTTGGCAAGGAAGTTGTTCATAATATGCTTTAATTACTTTTAGCATTATATATAAGGGTCTTTTTCAAATTGCCAAGACGTTTTAGTTGGAAAAATGTTTTCAACACAGGTTTATTCAGGTGGATTCTTTCTTAGCATAATCTGCCATAAAGTAGTTGTTTCATAAAATACAGTTTCGGGTATCTACTGCTTAAATGTGCTCAAAACTTCTTAAATACATCCCCAACTTTTCTTCACTAGAAATGAGGCAACTATCAGATTTTGCAGGTATAGCAACAGCAATTCAAGCTACAACAAATTAAGGCAAGATTATTACTACCTTAACTTGCATTTTCAAAATGCAAATAGATTAACACAAATTTTTAACATCAATATAGCACTTTTCAAGAGAGCTTTCAAAGCCTCTTCACAGAATCATCACTGAACCATAGAAACATGGAATGGATGGAGTTGGAATGGTGCTTAAATATCACCTACTTCCAACCTCCCCTCCATGGGCCTGGACACCTTCCACTGGACAAGATTGCTCAAAGCCCCATCCAACCTGGCTTTGAACACTTCCAGGGGTGGGGCAGCCACAGCTTCTCCAGGCAACCAGGTCCAGTGCCACACCACCCTCACAATGAAGAATTTTTTCCTAGTTTCTAATCAAAACCTACATCCTTGCAATCTAAAGCCACCCTCCACCTTGTCCTATCTCGGTGTGCTCTTATAAACAGTCCCTCTCCAACACTCTTGTAGTTCCCTTCAGGTCCTCAAAGGCTGCCATAATGTCTGCACAGAGCCTTTTCTTCTTCAGCCTGAAAAAACAACTCTCTCAGCTTCATTTCATGGGAGAAGTGCTCCAGCCCTTCACTCATCTTCATGAACCTTCTCTGGACTCACTCCAGCAAGTCCCCCTTATCCCAGGGCCCCCAGAGCTGGACACACAACTCCAGGTGGGCTTTCCTGTTGAAGGAGTGGAGGGGGAGAATCACCTCCATCCATCTGCTGGCCACACTGCTTTTGATACAGCTCAGGATTCAGTGGGTTTTCTGGGCTGCAAGTGCACATTGATGGCTTGTGTTGAGCTTCTTATCAACCAACACCCTCAAATCCTCCTCAGTGCTGATCTCAAACCACTCTCTGCCCAGCCTGTATGTGTGCTTGGGGTTACCCTGACCCACACGTGCTTGGCCTTGCTGAACTTCATGAGAATCACACAGGCCCATCTCTCAGGCTTGTTAAAGTCCTTCTGGATGGCATTCCTTCCCTCCAGCATGTCAGTCACACCACAGAGCTTGGTGTCATCAGCAAACCTGCTGAGGGTGCACTCAATCCCACTGTCCTTGTCACCAACAAGGACAAATGTTAAACAGTGGCATGATCTTGCCTGTTACAGAGGTAGGAGACTGACAGGCCTGTATTCCCTGGGTCTTTTTTTTTTTCCTGTTTTAAAAATGGGAGTTTATCATGCTTCCCCTTCTCTAGTAAGTGGGAATGTAACTGGATTTCAAAGGCTTCTCAAATATGATAGATTGTGGTTAAGGAAAGTTTCACCATCCTTAGTTTATGAATGGGTAAACAGCATTAAAAATACCCTAAGTTGCTGGCCATTGTCATACCAGAAGAGAAGACTTCTTCAAAGTAGTAACTCTGATGTTAACCTATCTTTGGACAATAGAGTGCCCAGAGTTCCCAGAAAAAATATCTTGTATATTGAGCTAGAATGAGGAGATATTTTTTAAGGGTCCTTCTCCCCACCACACTTCCCCATTTCCCTTTGACTCCCATGTACTACTGGATATAGATTTATGTACAGAAAGGGATAAAAACTCTCCTGTCTTTCTGAAGTCTGATCCAGCTCACATATCTAGATTAGTGTTCCTTATCCCAAAATCAATATATTCAGCTGGAGATAATATATATTAGATGTTTTCAAAATATAGTTCCTCTCACCTTTATACTGTTCAATATGGGATTTGTTGTTTTACCCTGGCTGGTTAATCAGTCATAATGCTACCTATGTACTATTAACCAAAATTTATCTTAGAGAGTTCTCTAATGAGGCTATTCAGTCCTTGGTGGAAAATATTTCCTCATGAATCTACATTGGAAATGGTTTCGGGGAAAGGTATCTCTTAACAAAATAGTGGTATAGATTCCAGTTTCTAGTATCTAACAAACAAACAAGTCCAGTGGCTCAATGGGGTGGAGTTAATGGCAGTCTTCTTCAGCTGGGAAAAATATACAAATAGCTTCATGATGCAGATAATAGTTCTCAAATAAATTGAGTTGTGGCTTCATTAAACTTTTTCCTATTTACCTGAAACAGCCCTAACTAGGATTACCTGTTGTGTGAGAATATAAAATAGAGACAGTATCCAGAATTCCAGACCCTAAAGCTTTGTAGGGATTTAAAGATTATAACCAACACTTCGACCTGGCAGTAGAGGGGTAGCCAGGGAGAAGCACAGACTACAAGTACAGGGTACCATTCTGATAAAATGAACCATAACATTCAATACCAGATAAAGTTTCCATGGACATTGGCCTCCCCATGTTATGCTGTGTGTCAGCTCTACTCTTGGAAGACATTAATGCTGTAACATTTCCTAAGCATCTGATACCTTGGCAATTTAGTTAAATAACCTAACTTCAGTTACCATCTCCATGCAGATGAATCATGTACATGTATCTCTGACGCTCTGTCCTGAAACTGATTTTTGTGTTGAAAAGCTGAACCTTTATATCTCTTCATGGATGTGGCTTTCAACTTTAGTGCATGACTAAGAAAAATCTTGTTCTTTTCTGCCCCAGACTTTTCTTCATTCCTATAAGCATCAGCACCATTCTGCCTGCTATTCACACCACTAACATGGACATGATCTTTATCTCATGCCTTTGATTTTTAGTTTTCATGTCCAAGCCATGGCTCAGCTTTACATATTATGGCATAGGAACTCTAAAAAAATAACAGATGGGGCAGGCAGCTAGGGAAGCTCGAGAAAATAATGAGACAATACTGGTCATTGTAACAACTATTTTGCAGATCCTTGCAGGAATGGCAGGTTTTCAAGAAAATCCTCTCTCTACAAGTCTTCAAGTGATTCTCTACTCTTTTTCACCTCAGAAAAAAAAAGTCCTACTTGTCTTCATGTACAAAGCCCAGCCAGTGTCCACTCAGGACTGATGCAATAGCTAAAAGGTGGCTGTTGACTCCCAGCAGGCCAGCTTTCAAGTTTTTGTGCTTTCTTCTGTACTGGACCTCCAGGATGAGAGAAGATGACATTGAAATACATGCTATCATCTTTTTGTCTCCAAACCATTGCCTTTATGAGGTGATTTTCCTTCTGCTCCTTTTTCTACAGTCCCAACTACAATGCAAAGCTAGAAACACCAGATGCTTCATCAATATTGTACTCAGCATCAATTTCTCTTAAGAGCATCTAAGTGCCTTTTATGACTGTGACAAAGCAGACAGGACTCAAGAGGCATGAAGATGAGGGAGAAACACTCTATCCCCTGCAGTGATGGCAGGCCAGGGCAGCTGAGGGTTTGGGTCTTTCCAAAATGGCACATCAGAAAAGAAACTAAATTTTGTCCCTGAAGGCAATTGTGCTGAGGCTGAAAGAGAATAACTGAAGTCTTTTACTGGACCATTTTTCTAACAACTACTCCCTTCACCCTCTCACCAAAATATACTTTGATATATGTTTTCCAGTTTTTTATGAAAGACTGGAAATTCTTAACATTTTTCACTTGGGGGTGTGTTTTTTCATGTAAGAATCTTTAGGGGTATGAAAAATATTTTGAAAAATATTTAATTTAATCTTTTGCTCTGAATCCAAAAGCAAAGGTGATATGGCAAGCTAGGATCTGCATGGAGAACCTTTGTGTACCACAGAAAGGGTGGTAGGCTATGGGAGCCTTTGAACTCTAAGTCTATTGGAGATGCCCTGGTTCAATAAGGAATTAATTCAAAGAATCCTGTGGCCTGCATTATGCAGAAGGTCAGAGTAGAGGGTCACAATCATCTCTTTCAGCATAATAATCCGTGAATCTGTAAGGCCATCTTTTATGGTTCATTTCTTCTAAATGCCAGTGTTTATTTGTAGCTGTAATACTATTTAGTACAACATATATAGCTGGCAGGCTAAGTAAATGCTAACACTTTTGCTCAAATATTTTTCATGAAAAAATCAGAAAGTGAGTAATAGATGATGTGATGCACATTTACATCAGATACTGACCTAAAAGAAGCTCTAACTTACTTCTCTTTCACTGGATCTTTTTCCTAGGGTAGAAACTTTTGTTCTTAAAATATTTTAACTGAGTCTAGGAGAGGATCTTGAGCTTCTACATAGGGTCAGACTATAAGAAATTTGATTTAAATATTATCAGAACTTTAAATACCTCTGTCACAGAACTCAATATTTTTGGCAGTTAGAGGCCACCTTTATTCTGTGTAATAATGAGGGTTTGACTTCCTTTGATATTTCTTTTTTACCCAAAAGAATGGTGCATCTTTCTTTAATTGTGATCCTCATCAACCATTTGGCCCAGTAATACTATGCAAATTGAACTCTTCAAAAATTAATGCTAACATTTATTAAATAATGCATCATACAATAAGTTAATTTGAAATTCTAAGTTGAACTCCCTGCTCATAAGAGAGGGGTATTTTTTCCCTGTGCCATCTTCATAAAACATCTTTATAGTCTTTCTAAATACCTTGAATGTCATTCTTGGGTCTTGACAAATTGATCTCTACTGAGGCAATTCATAAAGAGACTTTCTCTCTCTTACAGGGTTTTCAGATATTCTACCCCATTGAATCGCCTCCATTCCCTCTATTTCAACATAATTATTTTTATTTTCTTAGTCTGAACAAGTTGGAAAAATGTAGTGATGAAAAGCAGCCATTTTGCTAAATATGTAAAAGCTCATGTCTAAAGATGTAAACGCTCAGAATACATGTGATGACATCATCTGCAAACCAACAGGAATTTTGCCCCATTACAGAAAACACCTAATTTACCTGATGACATAATATCATACCCAAGGACACATGGCAACATGAGGAGAGGTGACCGTTTGGAGGATTAATTTTTATAGATAAATATATTTATATAATTTATATATATGTATAAATAAATACTTGACCTTTTTAATTTATGATTTTAGGGAAAGCAGAACTGGGGCCTGAAACTAGATTTATACATATGTTCCTTTAGTTTGACAAAAGCAAATTAGATTCCCCCATATGCCTCTGCTTAACCATTCTGAATGCTTTTTGAATATGCCTTTTCCCAAGTCCTGCTTGGGGTTTGTCCCTTTTTCTCACATGTTAAATGCATACATGGGTCTGTCACTCTCCACTCACTTATCCAGTGGCCATGACCCAGGCAGGTGGTGAAACAGAGGCTGGTAAACTGAGCAGAAATTATTGCAACAATAGATAGTGAGGTCTGTTCAGTAGGAGAGGGCCTTTGCAAACACAAATCAAGATAACAAAACCATCCCTTGCTTGGCAATTAGCAAAGCCCTGAGCAAGCAGGCTGCATCCTCAGCCTCCTGGAGTCCCTGCTCCCTCACCAGAGCTGTTGTGCTCCTGCATGCAGCTGCATCAAGAGAGCAACACCCATCAGTATTTGGAGGAAATGCATACAAAAAAATTAAAAAAAAAAATTCTTTGACATAATGTTGTCACTAGTGTGCATGGTGGGGGCATTATCAGTGGAGTCATGAGTTTAAGCTATTTCTTTGCTTTGAGTATCTTAAGAATGTCTTCATGCTTGTGTTTCAGGTGGAGGTAGACCTTCAGTTGAGGCTGTCTTTACCAGCAGTGCTTGGGGTTGTTTCCCAGAGTAGCAACTTTGCCAGGCAGCTCCCCAGCAGTGGCAGCATGTACAGGTAACTGGGAGCAGAATAACTGTGTGTGAGGTGACAACTTGAAACATCTCCAGCCTGTTTCGTCTTTCTTCCCTCATACAGCTTTGGTGGACTGAGGCAGCAGTGCAGCTAAGGGATACCACAAGGAACGTGGAGATGCGAGCTGAAGTTTTGCTTGTGACTTGTGCTGATGTCTGGCTCCATCCAGCACACCAGGAAGCAGGCATTGGCTCTTTGGGCTGTAGCTGGATGTGCCTTGGCTATCTCCTTCCCAGGCATGCTACTGCTTTCAGAAACTGAGGGGTCTTACTCATTTTAACCTGATGCACTTCTCTACTGGGGACATACTTCTGTCTTTTCTGTTGACTAAATATCACTTTAACAGTTCAAAAGGCCACTACTTTATGAGTGGAAAAATGTGATCTGTTTGAGTATGATGGGCTCCTATATGAGCACAAATGATTTGGCAAATTTTGAAAGGAGAACATGTGGCCTGAATAATCAACAAGAGGAATTCACAATGGTTTGGCTTGGCTTGCCTAATTTTTTTTCTCTGATTTGTCTGTTCTTATAACTGCCACCTGTTCTTTTGTTTGCCCATAGATCTGGTTTTTTTTTTTTGTTTTTTTTTAACTAGAAGACACACAATGATAATTTAACTCCCTCCAAAAAGTAGAAGCTATAACTTCACTGCTTCCAATGCATTTGTGATGAAATGTAGCCTTTAGAAATATATAAATTGTAGCATTCCCAGTGATGTCTATCACCTCCTTAGGTAAAAACATCTTGTAGTTAATTATTTCCAGTGTTTAGAACATTATGCCATTTCTATTTTAAATTTTTCTGGCTTTACATGCCATATATTGAATCTTGTTCAGTCTTTGAAGGTAGAAAGAGCCCTCTGCTAGCAGGGACCTTCTGCCTCAGCACTTAGTTTCAGGCTCTAATCAAGTTATTTCACCTTCTCTTTGATGAACTGAAGAAATAAAGCTTTGTATCTCTCTACCAGGTGAGATCTACATTATCAGCCATTCCTGTGGCCCTTCACCAAAGTCCTTGCCACCTCTGGAGCCTCAGTGTTTCAGTAATAGCTGCACCAAGCCTATAATACCTTAGTCTTAAGAATGTTCACTTACATAGATAGATAAAGATGTCATCTGGGCACATATTATCAATCTTGTGCAAGAGTAAAACAATGGTTCAGCTTCAAATTCAGCAATGCCAAAATCTTCTGAACTTTTTTTATTCATGTGGGGGAAAGCTGTATCATATCACCTAAGGTTTCTGCATTTAATCGCAATTTCTGTTGCAAAATATCCGCAACTAAACAAATTGAATTGTTTTAGTAACAATAGGTGAAGAAAGATCAAGAGTGATGAAGAAAGAAAGGTTGTATCCTACAGGGAATAAACGAAATCTGCTTCCCACAGGAAATATTCATTTTTCAAAGATAACTACAGTAGGGCAAAATGGAGATCTTTGAGCTTCCTTGGGCATACTGCAAGATGAAACTTTACAGGTCATGGCAGTTCTTTGGAGATTTGTTTTGAGATTCTTTTTCATTTCTAATCCAGTGCATGAGAGAGAGGAGGTCAAATGAAATGAAATAAACCCATGTTTCTATGAAGCCATTTGCTATGAAACTCCACCTGCTACAGAAGAAATAGCTTTGATTTTAATCACTTTTAATCAAATCACTTAGTCAAACCTCTCCATCTTCAAAATTAATCCTGCTGAGGGAGCGTGTGAGCCCACAGAACCACAAAGAAAAGTGGCAATCTAGTTGGAAAATGGTTGCTATCATTTTGGCAGAATTGCAGAATGCTCTGATTCACAGCAGTATAGAGCTATTTACTTTTGCATGATGTGTTATGTCCATGGTGTAATAATTATATTTAATTCTTTATTTGGTGGTAGTAAAGAATGTATAGCATCAGACTTAAATCTTGAGTAGAAAAACTTGTGGGCAAGCTCTACTGTCCAGTTCACCCATGCAACATACACTCACACACAATTTTAACTGATGAACTAACCAACTTCGCCTAATTCTCTCTCAGTGCAAAGAGTGGCAATTTTGGGAGCTAGAACTATTTTCTCTTGATTCAGGGAGAAAGTGCATGGCCTGATGAGTGATTTAGGTGCCTTCTTTCCTTCTTCCTTTTCTTCCTTACAGAAACTGCACATAAATTGTAACTTCCTCTACAAGTCCTGCCTGTATTACATTTCCACTTTGTGCAGTGCTCTACATATGGAATTAATTTATTTCTGTGCCCAAATTCACTTAGGTATTCCCCATGCATTCATTACAGAATAATCCATCAAATAATGCATACCTCTATATCTTTACTTATCACACATAGCATTGTTTCCTTATGGAGCATCCACCCAAAAATTCTCTTCTATATGACTAGGAAGAAAGAGTGACATTGCAAGCATTTTGTTTGCCTCAGATGTAGATCTCTTTATTTTAATTTCTAACAGTATTTTTTATTTTTAAATGGCACTTCAGCAGAATTCTGTCCCAAACTCATAAGTACTCTTTTATTCTCAATTATTTTTTTTCTCATGTATTTTTAAATAGACTTTCATTCCTGAAATTCATTCATTCTTTTTCTTTCTTTCTTTCTTTCTTTCTTTCTTTCTTTCTTTCTTTCTTTCTTTCTTTCTTTCTTTCTTTCTTTCTTTCTTTCTTTCTTTCTTTCTTTCTTTCTTTCTTTCTTTCTTTCTTTCTTTCTTTCTTTCATGGCTTGACTATTAAAATATCAGAAATATCCCTGGGTCTTTAAGACAGCTTCAAAATTACTGTTTTTTTCACTGAGCTCAGTGCTATTCTTTGTGCATGTGGGACTTGGTATATGCTGACATTGTTTGTCTTCTGTTACAGGATTATAAGATTCCTTCAGTCTGGTAAGGAAGAACATAGATTGAGTATACACAATTTGGTTTTAAATGTTGGACATGAGCTGTGCTATCTTTTCCTGTAGTGCAGCAGTAAATTCTTCCTATCACACCGAGAGGTAAGCATGTTCTATGTTTCAAGTTTTAATAAAAACATAATTAAAAATGCTTCTTATGCTACAATATATGTATGTAGTACACACTTTTTATTTCTATAGCACACAGTATATAATGAATAATGTGATTACTCTAGATCTAATATAGGACTCCTCAATATGAATATGAATTATGTCCATGCAATGATTTTGTATATCTATCTTTTATTATGTGGCACAATTTGCTTTATTTTCCTCAGGGCACAGCTTGAGCTCAGTTTCCACCTCTGATTTTTGTGTGGATAATAAAATATTTATAGTCTTCAAAATTAGGTGCTGAGACAGTGATTAGTGTGGTATGAATGAGCAACTGAATAGATAAGGGCGTGACATTTTGCACATGCATTAGCACATACTGAACTTATGCACACAAAATCCCAATTTGTGTGCATGTACATGCTTGTGATTCCAATTTAGCAGTTGCTTTCTTCTTACCAGTGACATTCCCCCTGCAGTTTTACCTGCCCTCTGTATTCTTCTGTTTGGAAGGCGTTTGGCCACAGCAGCTTGCTTTGTGGGATACAGTGGCAATACAATTCAGGCAGGCTATGATTTTTCTAAGTCTCCATTCAAATTACAGTGTGATTGCCTGGATGTAATTTTCTGTGTGTTTCTTCCTTAGGTGGACGATACATTAAAAGTCAACAGACCCTGAGAAGCCTGTGACGCTCCAGAAGTGCCTTTGACCAGGTCCCTTTGCCAAAATATCTTCTCCCCACCCCACATCCAATACTGCACTCCCAGTGGTCATCTTTACCTGCAGACAATTTCAGTGTCTTACAGAACACTTATAAAAATTTTTGGAGACAATTCAGGTCAGAGGTACTGCATTAAGGTAAAGAAATCTTTAAAGCCACTCCTCTCTATCAATGAAATTTTGGGATGTGACCTTAATTTCTATGCCTTGTAGACACAGTAGTGAATTACTTGCCATCTTGTTATGCCTGATTCAAATCTGTCTATTTACAGGGCCCACAAAAAGACACTGCTTTACACAACCAATCATACCAGAAAGGTATAAGCCTTTTCAGTTTTCAGAAATACTGGACGCAGACTTATTTCTGCAAGGAAGTACCCCAAAGTACATTGGGGTTGATCACAGTAAGCAAGTTATCTGCTTGCACAGAGCCCTTGAGAATATAACCATATTTTAGGATAATTCATTAATATGTTCAGTATTTTTTAAGTAGAAACACAATTTCTTAATGTTATGTCCTTGAAAATTGTTGTTGTGTTTTTTGGGGTTTTTTTGTCAACAAGCTTCTTCTATCAAAAACTGTTTTAATGATTACAAAGAACTTACAAATGATCCTACCACATTGTGAATCTTTGGAAGTAGTAGATAATGCAGCCAAAGAATTGATCACATGATACTGACCCAAAGGACTTGTCTTTTGCATGTTTCTTTTAAACCCAAATGGTACTAAATTAAAGTATCCCAGCTATTGCTGTGCATGATTCCTCTTCTAGTATCCTCTATTTCTTTGTGCTTAAAAATCATTGTTTTGTCCCTCCCCAGAAGTAACACTGTCATTCTTGTGGCATATGCATGTGATATTATAAACTAGCTGTCAGCAATATGATTAGCTGAAGCCACATTTATTTTCCCCACCAAGTTGAGAGGATTTGGAATGGTGAAGCAGCATTGATCATACAATGTGTTTTGCCATTGAATATCTAATTTAATATTAGTTAAACTTGATCAACAATTCGAGAGTTTAGGGTCACATTATTAACAGAAAACATCAATCCTTTGGATAATTCAATTAAAAAACATCAATAAAAATCTAATTTCAAAAGTCACTAGTATACCAATATACCATATCCAGCAGACAGAAACTGCTCAGCCACCATTGAATCATTGCCTGTTTTAATAAGTATTCAGAAATTATACTGAGACTTCAAAAGAAATTGTAAGGAATTGTTAGCAGGTTTATTAATGTTTTATGTTTTATTAAAAGTTTGGGTGTACATTTCACAATGAGCAACATCAAAAATCAGACTTTCTGCCTGTAATTTTGCTTCCTCCTGTCTTTCTGCCTTTGGGATTCGCTCTTTTCCTTTCATCAGCTGCCATTTTCAGCAGCATGCAGTAATTTCATGGCTCATTGCAAGCGCTGAAAACCTTTGAAACCACAAATGCTAACCTACCTGGCCTGCAGCCATTTAGGAAGAGATTAATTTAGCAAACAGAAGCAAAACACTTTCTACTTCTAGCCTGTGCATAATTTCACTTCTATCTATATTTATTTTACAGTGAGCAGCGTAATGACAATTTCAGTAATTGCAACTCTGTAAAAATTTGCCTACCTAGCTTATCTCACTATCACAAGGCTGTGAGTCAGTCAGATTAGAAAAAGTACAGCATGTGAAACTGCATTGGTTGCCTTCCAAAAAATATGTGCCTTATATAAAATTTAAGTGATGCTTTGCACTTATTTGTATACTTATCTACAGGACAATGGATTCTCCATGATGTTTGCTTGAGATGCGTATGCCTTTTTAGTGCAGTGTGATTTATGGGTGCTTTTCCCATACAAAAAGATCAGCAACACTAGTAGGCTGCAAGTGCCAGCCCATTTCTGCAGACTTAGTTACAAATGGCTGTTATGGTGCTGTCAAGCGATTTGAACAGAACTGAAAGTCCATCTGGGGCAAATCTAAGCTATCATGCTTGGAACGAATTCAAATTCAAAATTAGCCTGCAAACTGTTAGCTGAAAAAAAAGTTCAAAATGTTTTATTGTTTCTGATTTGTCTCAAAGATCAAATTCTCTAAGTAAACACAGAAACTATTCTTCTAATCCATTTTTATTCCATTTGACCAGCATATTCAGAACAAGATGCATAAAGTCAAGCTATTAAATGTTTATTCATACAGTAAGATAGAAACTGCTTGATTTTCCTGTTCCCCTGTGATTTGTCTCAGTGCTGAGTATCCCACTTCTAACCGAGTGTGTGGAGCACTAAGGTTCCTATGTTTATCCTCTGGCAAATGTAAATGTTACAATAATTGAACCCAAAGCCTTTGTTGCTATGTGCTGTGCAAAAATAAAGTAGCAACAAAGAGTTGTTATAGCATTTTAAGATACACAGGAGAAAAAAGATTTCTTTGTGATTTCTTTACAATTCCCATGTCTGACTTTATAGCCAGCACGATGGCCTCAGGTATGAGGAATCCCTGAGGTATCTCACAGCTCCTGACTTCTATATTGGTATCCTGGCACTGGTAGCAGGGCAATCTGGTGCTGCTTTCTGGCAGTCATTGCTCCAGGCTGAGCGGGTTGGAAGGGATTTCAGTGACCTTGAATGACCTTGTGGATGGCAGTCACTGGGTAATGATTTTGACTGCAGGATTATGCAGTGGTACTTCCTGCCATGAGGGGCTGCAAGAAGTTTGCTGCCAATGACATGGAGGGAGATGGAGTCAAAGGGACTCCATCAGTGTTGGAGATGAAACAGTTTAAAGTGCACATCCTTCCAACTTTTTATGTGAAAGTAGTGAAAGAGTAATTGAATATCATTGTTAGCTTGCTTTGCTGCAATTCAGATATGTTTAGATCAGCTAAAGGAAAGTGTACAGCATTAAACTTGTTTATGCAGTGTTTTTATTATAGCTAATTCATTTAAGCATACAGATACACAGACGGCAGTGGGATGACTGGCCAACCCACACAGATGTACACCTCCAATCTGGCATCCCATAACATTCATAAAATATGTCAACACAGCCTGGATTCCTTCCATAGTTTATGTTAAACTAGTGGTGTTCATATCATACAAGCAAAATATTTCATGTTGTTAAAATTTGTGTCCCTAGTAAATAAATAGAAAAACTAAACACATTCCCCCCTAAATGCACAAGCTGTGTGCAGCAGCATTGAAGCAATATGTACTGTTTGTACTTCTAGTAACATTGCAGAAATTAACATTTGTAGAGCTGTTTATCATGCAGGCAAGTGGTAATATGGAAGCTCCTATGTTTTATTAGTGTTCTCCTTTTAGCTGTAACATGCCTAGCACAGTGCTCTGTTTAGTTACTAGATTCCCAGTACGTGGGACCACACATAAGAGCAAGTAGGGAGGAAGAGGGTGAGATGAGGAATGTGACTATGTGAGGGGAGTCCCATGGCCTAGTGATACCCCCATATTGCTCCCCCATAGCTTTTCATTGTCCCTTCCACTCACCCTGAATCCCCAGCTACAGACACCAGCAGTTGGCATAAACCATCTTTTTTTGGCATGGAGCGTCCTTGAGCGGTGGGAAGGCAGCAGCTCCACTGAATATGAGTAAGTGCAGATGCTGTAGTGCAGGATAAAGGCCAAGAATGAATCTGGTGTGCAGAATGAAAGAATAAAAGCTGAATCCTATTTTTAGACCAGAATTCATCCAGCACCCTGAATGTAAAGTGAATTCACAGAGAGAGCCCTCATAATCCATGGAGCGCTTGAGAAGTCTTAGCACAGTGCTGCTTCCCCTGCAGACAACAGCAGAGTCATCCCACCTCCCCTCACCAGGATTATCCCACCCCTGTTTTGCAGAAGACTGTGATGGTCTCAGCAGCTGCAGAGAGTCTTTGGGTAGCACAGAAGCTATTTCCCTTTCTAAAAAATAGAAATTAGAAGGGTTGTTGCAGAGTAATAATCGGTGGCTCTTGCTGGGGGGTCTTGGTTTTTGGTGCTTGCCCAGATTTGGTTTTTGACTTGTTTACAGGAGATCTTTTCCAGACATCTTTTCCAAATTTCCCAAACATGGCTGCTTAAAATGTTGCAGCTCCCTGCATCTCTGATATTTATGTATTGTTATTCAATGATTAAATATTATTTTTATGTTTAGAGTGTTAAATTCTGTCACTAATAAATTGTGTCACTAATAACTAACCATGTAAAGTAAAATAGATCAGTGTAGTACTGTGAAACACTATAGTATATTAATATGTAGTAAAATAGATCCCTTGCCATTATGTTTAATGAATAATATTCCCTATTAACACACATCTCTGCATTTAAGTAATTCCAGAGCTATGACACAGACCAGTCAAATGAAAACAAATGAAATGCCCAGCAAGGTGCAGGACTAGTGTGGAGGGAAGAAAGCAATATTTGATCATTAATACACAGACACAAAAATACATTGCTGTTAGACATGCAGAAGTCAGTAAAACCACATTCTGCTTGGAGAGGATTGAATTATCTTCAAGCACTACCATCTAATTAAATATGTATATATTTCTAGGGCCTGAGCTCTGGAAAGCATTTCTATTGAAGAGGGAGTTTAAGCATATGCTTAACTGCAAAATGGGGGCTTGGAGGATGTATTAGTATGTGTAGTCAAAAAGTACATTCAGCAGATGAGAAAAAAAAACTTGTTTCACAATCAAGACTGATGACAGTTTGCTATAGGTTAATCAATTGCCTCGTTTCATTACTTCATTTGAAGTTGGGGTTTTTTTTCTGTTAGATGGTGCAAAACATTGTTATAAACAAGTAAATTGTTCTTTTTTGATTAACAGATGGCTTGAGACTCGCCAAAAAATTATTATTTTTTTAATTAAAGAAAAAGCATTCCTTGTTGAAATCTTCTATGTTGCAATTCATCCAAGGGAAAATTTATTAAAATTATTAAATTATATGAAATTATAAACTTGTGAAAAACAGGATTTATAATGGAAACATGGATGCAGCCATAAGTATAACCATATGAACTATGCTGCTATTATTTACTATGGTAACATTATAAAAAAAAATACACTGTTTGGGCCATTATCCTTACAGTTTTCTTTTCAATACAAATCATTATATTTATTATCTGTCTTCTTGTATAGAGGGTACAGAAAAGGCCAATCAAAAGCAGAAGAAGCCTGCTTTTCAAAAGGAAATTGGACCTACCTCTAATTCTTCTTCTTTATCAAATACAAGGCGTGCAGACTTTTTTGTGAAAAATTGTTTCATGTAAGATAAAAGTGCAGATTATTGGTGAGAAAATGACATACGTTTTCCTACATCTTGAAGATTCTTGGGTGATACTGACAGTTTTCCTAAGAGATTTTTACCTTACTCAGAAATGCATTTCCTTACAGACTTCAAGCAGCAGGTGCTGGAGCTCTGAGTATTTATTTGGGAATACACTGCATAATTCAGCTTCTGTGACTCAGAGAGATGTCTTAGCAATGCAGTATCTTAGAATGAATATTGCACACAGTATTGGAAAAATGGATGCTTTTAGAAATAAGCCTTTCTATTTTACCAGGTGAAGAGAAACAAAACTGAATTTCTGTTTGTTTCTCTCATCATTTTTTCTTTCTCTGAGTCTGGAAAAAATATGAATCTCAACTCTATTATTCCTACCTCCTTGGAAATTGCTCTAAACATACCTACATTTCTGTGTATTATAATAGTCACAAACATACCTGTATTTCTGTGTATTATCAGAGTTGGTGACAGTAGTCTAGTATCAACACTGAGCCCCAGTGCCTGGCTTACACAATTGCCTTTATAATTATGGCTAATATGAATGTGCCAGCTTTTTAACTCTTTCAAGCTGTTAAAGGGATGTGGTAGAAGTTAAGTCTCTCTTATGGACTGGACAAGATGTAATATATGTTCAGAAAACCTTCAACATAAAACATAAAAAAGCCTTGAAATTTTATTTAGAAAGTGTTCCATGACTGTTGACGCATCACTAATCCAAGATGAAACATCAATGCATGTGGAACCTCTTTCTTTTTTCTTCTGAAACACCCATTTGACTTAGACTTCAGTTAAATATAGCATAGTATGATTAATCCACATTTATAGTAACTTTTAATGTGTTCTGTTTATCTGTGGTAAGATACCATGCATTAAAAGCATGGTTGGGAACTGTTGTGACTCGATATTAATACCAATGGTTTAATACTATTATCTGCATGACAGCTATGCTTAATTCAGTAAACATTCCTGACATGGTAAACATGGCCAATATAGCTGTTAATACACAGTAGGAAAATTGATTGATAAATAATATATTTAGAGATGTGGGGCTCTTAGAGACTATGGATCAGTTGTTTACTTATAACTGGAAAGATGCTCTGACTAAATTCTACCAGTTCAGCTAAAGAGCAAAAAGCCACTTTAAGACTGCTGCATAATGAAACAGAATTCTTTTTTGGGGGGTATTTTTTTCAGACTATGCTGCCAATTTAAGAGTATCGCCTCCACACAAGAAAGCTGTGTCACAACTGGAAAATTATAATGCTGCTAAGACACAGTTGTGTTTCTAAAGTTGAAAGACCCAAAGAACTTCACAGCATTTGATGACTTCTTATGACAATTAAAAATCACTTTATTTAATAGAAAAGTAGATATTGAACATAAGGGTTAACCCAAATGGATTTTCTTTTAGACTACCTATTGTTATTTCAACGTATGTCAATATTGCGTGCTTCAAAAGAATGGATAGGAAATGTTTATCAGTAGAAAATGAAGGCTAATAGATTGTTTATGACAGTATAGGGAATACATTTCTTGGCAAGATTTTGAAGTGCAGTCAGGAGGGTCATTCTTGTGGCTGCTTTTGTTGACATTCATCATAACTGAACATCTAGATTGTTAAATATGTAGTGTTTTTGCACCAAGTGATTCTCTAGGTACAGCATACTGAGTTTGTATTGGACTTTGATGGCACAGCCACAAAAGATACGATGTTCAAATACTTCATATTCCACTGCTGCTTCTGTTTTCAGTGTTTCTTGAATTGCTCATTGTAATTTATAAATCACTACCAATCTTTAATTTGTTTAATTCCCTCTTAGTTTTTTTAAGTGTACTTGGATATATTTTTGTCAACATTCATGTTCTTCCCTTATTTCTGACATTAAAGCCTAGAATCATATTTTGAAAACAAATAACCAGAACAAGTTTACATATATGTGTGTCTGTGTGTCTCTGTGTGTGTGTATAGTAAAATAACACACAACATAAAAGAAGATTAATATTTCAGTTTTAGTTGATTTGCACATTCTTGGACAGTTTTTGCTAAGTTACTGTCTTAATGCATTAATTTTACCATATCACAAATCCAATGTCAGGCAAGGTAAAATCATGGAGCGGATATGATCAAGGAATATTGCTGTTGTGAGGATTACAGGAATATAGCTCATTTCATAAAAATATTGCTTTTTGTATCACCCCATTTTGCATATTAATGTCTCATTAGTAGGATAGGGAATTCCAGTTTTTACAAGGTCTATAAAAATTGCTGAACAATAGGCAGTGAAAGGAAGCCTGGAGAAGGAAAAGGCTCATCTCTATCCAGACCCTCTATTTCAGCTATTTCAGCTGTTATTTCAGCAAGGCACCAGAACCTTTACAACTACTCACCAAAACTAATTGTCTCAATGTGTGTAACCATTGCAGATAGTACAGCACATTTTATTTATTACTGAAGTTAATAATGGTATTGTATTTATAAGACTTACAAATGACATTTCCTTTATTTACTACAACTTACATGGCTGTTTGACTCTACCCCGAGCTTGCCCTAAGGAGCCTGTCCATGATATTTATCTTTTTCATTTTAAGTAACCACTGCTTCTTCTCTTTCAGAACAGGCTGGCTTTGTTCAGCTGCTCAGTTGCTGAGCCCTGCATCGAGCAGTGGTAGCACAGACCTGCACAGCCTTCCACCATGCTTCATCCTTCTTCAAAACAAGGTACACAGACACGTAACCATATGCAAGATTTGGACTAGTTAGAGCACACATATTTTCATTCCTTGTATAGGTTCATCACTGGTTGAAAGTGGATATAAAATAAAGGCTCTTCTGATTTGGCATAATCTCATACCTACTTCACACTCATCAGTGAGTTCACAGCTGGTTCAGAGCAAAACAAATTCAGGCATTATCAGCACAGATATATTTTTACAGAACAAAGTATTGTCAGAATGCCACACTCCATGTTTGATTAATGTGCACATTCAATACAAATCAGGATGGTCCTTCAAAGAGCTCAGTTCATGTAATTGAGGCCAAATTTTAGGAACTGCTGATTGGTGAGGTGATTTTGAAAATGTGGCACTTTACACAGCGATGGCTGCCTTGCTGCTTTAATGTCATACAAGATGTAAGAGATCTTTTTGTGCAGATCTGTTGTTTGAAGATGCAGTCTTCAGATGCACACAAATGAAGGGGCATCATCATTGTTCACATATATGCTTTAATAACAAAAATTAATTACTGAAATATCACAACAGTTCTGTGAAGCAGATAGTAACACACTAGACTGGAGAAAAACTGGAGAAAGACTGGAGGAACCCAATTGTGAACAAAGAGTAAATATCTTTGACTCTTGATTTGAAGTCCAAAATGCACAGAAGAAATACTATATGACTCTTGCAAACATTTAAGCGACATTAATGAGGTCCAAGAAAGTGCAACTCACAGGATAAGAATCCAGAAGAAGGAAGCTGGAGGTCCATGATAGGACAGGGAAACAATGCTAATGGAACAGATATGTGAGGGGCCTAAGTTACAAAACCAGAGGCTTATTTCATACACACTTCTCTTTTTTGCCTTGTGGTCTAGCCACAAGACCACAATCCTTCTCTCCATTTATTAGAAATATTAACATATTAATCAAATTTACATAAAGGAAAAAAAGGTCAGAAATATAAAAATATAAATAAAAAAAAAAATTTTAGGTGGAAATTTTGGGAACTGGATTCCAATCAAAATATTTATGTATAGAAAAACTAACTAAGAATTGATGAGATAGTTAATGAAATTAGTCGAAAAATGGATTTTGGTAAAGTGCATTTGGATTTCCTAACTATAATACTATAGATACAATGCAGAAGAAGAAATATATCCTTAAATGAGTCTAAATGTAAAATGTAAATAAACCCTCACTTCCATTTGGCTAAATCAGAGAAGAAAGCATCTTTGTTCTACTACATTTCAAAGGGCATTCAAGAAACTTGGAGCTGCATGTATATGAAAACCCCACCCTCTTCATCACTCTCAACATTGAAATCCATTATATTCACTCAAAAGAACTTGGCACTCAAATATCTGAAGATTAAAAGTATTTGGAGATGTTTAAATCATCAGCCTTTACTGATACGTACTTCAAGAGAAATCACCTAACATTTAGATCAGATTCCTACAATCCAATCTGAAAGAAAGCTATTAAAATTGTTCCTGCTCTCCTTTGTAAGTTTTCCAGTCTCACATGGTATGATGCATCATGTTGGCATACAGCATGATGCTGCATAAACAACAAGACTGTATTGTACATCATCAGAAATATGTGAAAATTCATTTGGATCTGCCACCAGCTGTCAATTTCGACAAGGAATGTATCTGCTCCAGCTTAATTAGAGAGGATGAAAGCAGGGCATACAGGTCAGGCTCCCCGGTGCTCTGTCACACACATTTCTCTAGAAAACATTCCACTTCCCATTTCAGTGTCATCAGCCATATCTGATAAAACAACAGTAGTCACAAGTTACAGATGCAGAGTGACTTAAAAAAAGAAATTCACATTTGTTTTCCAGGTCAGCTGGAGAAATATATTCATCTTTCCCCTTACCCAGTGTCAGAGATGGGATTTTACTGACTTCAGTGTGATACCTCCTCATTCAGAGCAATGCAAGAGACTAAACCTAAAATTCTGGGAAATATTCTTCTTTGAACCTGAAACTCAGTGTCATTCCACTTTGTACCTAAGATGTGGCCTTTTGTGTTTGACTTTTGTATATTTGTGTGAGGTAAATAAATAAATAAATAAATATGCTTATACACTGTTTTCATGTATATATATATATATATATATATATATATATATATATATATATATATATACACACACATGTATTTGCACTTATAAACTGTTACATAAATATTTATATTTATATACTGTCATACAGATCAGGATTATAACACTCTTCATACAGAATCTTCCTCTGTCATTAAAAGGAAAAAATTTCCTCTCCTTTCTTCATGAATGTATTTTTAAGGCTGCTTTTTTATTTTTTCATATATTTTCAAAAAAGGCAAGGAAAATAGATTTTAAAATGTCTATTAAATTTTTATGTCCTGAAGTTCATACTGCAACACACAGTGCAGTTGTGTTTTACAAAGAAATTGCATTACTACCAGTCCACCCAGATAGTTTGTGACCTGTTCTTTTTGCTAGTCTAAAGGTGACTTTCATTTTCATGTTGACTTTACTCTGTGCCCATTTGGAGGTTCATTCAGTGAAATAAAATTGCCTTGTAATTATTTCTACTTAGAGAAATATGACAGCTAGAATTTTTATGTTAATTAATCTTTGTGTTTTTTTCATTATTGTGCGTCTGCCTATCATAAATTTCCTTGCAATCCAGTTTTAATACATTCTATAAATTATTGTAGTTTCTTCCAGGCCCATCATGCCTTGCAGATTGTTGACTTTGCACAGATTTCTGTTGTTTGCTGTAGTACCACCATATGTGTAATTCAGCAGGAATGGTTTGCGTCTCTGAAAATACACAATTAGGAAGGTTACTCATCAGAAATGAGCCCATGGTCAGAGCATAATCCTGTTATGAGTGTCTGTAAAAAAATTAAAATACATTTTAAAAGGCTAAAAAGTACTATCTAATCCAGGGTATACTGGACTGAAGGGAACAAAAAGGGCATTACGTTTCTTCTTGTTTTGCTGGCTCAGTGAAATTAGGAAGCCACTGTTTCCTCACCTGCATGCCCAGTTAAGGGCCATCTGTTTCCTGTTTAATTGTAGTATCTCTTACATGGTTTTTTCCAAAACCCCTCTTGCATTAATCAACATATTCCCAATAAACACAAACACCAAGTCTTGCTTATCTGTCTTACTCAAGAAAGCATTTTGGTAGTTGCATCTACCACACTTTGTCTTTACTACAATGCTTTTTTTTACACCAACATTCACTTTTGTTCTCTGCATTTTAAAAATTTCTCATCTAGTTCTAGGTTGATTTTTACAAGCTTTCTGCAACAGCCTGAACTCCTAAAATAATTATATGTTGATTTTGTTCACTAATGGTTTTAATCTGGGTCCAGTGTCATGTGTTGGAATTAAACATCTTCATGAATGTTATTATAAATTTAACACTGAGTTAAAGATAATAAGGTCAAATGTATCCTTGATACATTGCCTTTGATGAAGGTAACAAATAATGAACGTGGCCTGGTCTCCTTATTATCATGGTTTAGATTTACAGAAAATCATTGGTGGATAGATACTCCTGGTAAGAAGAATCAATGAGCCAAATTGGTTACTTGGATTGGGGTGAGATTTACACAGAGAACTAATACCTTTTATTATATCAAATAATTGCAGTATTATGATGCCACCACAATGAATGCAGACACGATAAATATCAGGTGTCATCTTTAGATAATAGTCTTTAATAAAGCACCATTATCATTGATATCAGAATACTTTTTTCATTTAATTTTAAATAAAAATGAAGATTAATGAATATATGCAAAAAGTAAGGAACAAAAGTAGCTTATAAAAATGACCAAGTGAAGTACTTCATTTCATAAATACATGCACATAGACACAAAGAAAGACTTTGAAGAACTTCATTAAGGTTTTCAGAATCAGCCACTCAAATGCTAGAAAATATGGCTTGGGCATCATTGATCTGGCTCATTTTTTGCATTCATTCTGGTACAGACCTGAACTGCATGGCTAACATCTAGCTGTGCACAAAGCCCTTCCTCATCCATCGTACCTGATGGACAATCCCCACTTCATGCGCTTTTGTTCTGCATTTGTTTTCTCCTCATTGCTCAGTGTGTGCTGTGAGACTGTATTTATAGCATGCTTTTCACACCTTCCCTGAAGGCAGTCAGTTATTTTTGGGTTCCTCTCATTGGTAGCTGTAACAGCAGTGGGGAGAGCATGCAACTGCTGCAGTGTCATAAGATGGAGATACAACATCTGCAAGTGCACGCCATGCAGTGCCTCCTACAAATCCTGCCCTACCACCAGTGCATCTGAGTGCTTGACCAATTAGTTTTTTCAAAAATCTCATAATGTGGGTAATTATGGTGCTGTTATTATTTAAAGGCTAAAGATGAAACAACTTTTGATGAATATAGAAAGCTTGCTCTAATTGTCAACCAGATATACCTAGGATCTGATTTTTTTGAATCCTTGGGAGAACTCCGTGGCATTCCTGCACACATAAAAACCCCTCTTTCATTTTGGTTAGACACAGTGATTTACCATTTCCACAAGACAAACCTCCCACTCTGAAATTAGAAACCAGGAAATTATTATACTTACTGAAATATTGTGAAAAATCTGGTTTAAATAATGGTCCAGCATCACTCAACCCTGACACTTTGTGCAATACATTTTGCTTTGGCCCAGCCCTTTTCTCTGTTGTCTGAATCATAGAACCACAGAATGATTTGTGTTGGAAGGGACCTTAAAGATCACTTGATTCCAGCCCTCCCTCCTTGGGCAGGGACACCTCCCACTAGGCCATCCAACCTGGCCTCGAATACTTCCAGGGCAGCTGCAGATTTTCTGGACAATCTGACCCAGTGCCTCACCACCCTCACAGTAAAAAATTTCTTCCTGATATCTAGTGTCATTTCACATCCATTCTGTACACAGACATCTGACCTTTCTTATCCCTGGTCTGATGAGTCACTTGGTGCCATTTTTTCATTTTTTCATTCTGAGGTCTGTGCTCAAGTCCCTGGCTCCTCTCCTTTCAGCTGAGGCATGGAAGCTTTTCTATAGCCACTTGCGGCCGCCCTGCCATGCTCCTTGGAGGCTTCATCCCACTGAGCAGCTGTGCATACCTATCACAGCAAGAACTGGGACAAATTTTGTTAGATGGAATTGTTTTTCACAGTTACCTTGCAGACCTGGGACCAGCTAATTTACACCAGCTGCACATTTGTAGGAAGAGGACTTATTTCTACATCAGTCTTGCCTGCCTATCCTGGTGACTATAAGACTCCAGCTGGAGAGCAGGCCATGGGAGAAAATAAGATTAGGTGGCCTGCTCCCTCACCTTGAACATCTACACTGGCATATATTACCACATAGTGGTCTGACTTTCAACAGTAGATCCAACTGAGACAGGCAGCCTTGTGCAGGCTGGCTTTATCTTGCTTGTGGCTGGATGCAAAGGTAACTTAGTCCAAGCCTAAGTGCAAAGAAAAGGTGACATTATTCACAGCAATGACACCAGTATTTTTCAAAATGCACAATGCAGGACTCAATCACCCTTGCTGAAATTTTGTCAAAGAAACCAGCCTAGGTCAGACAGAAGGCATATAACATTAATTTATCCCAAACAGATGAAATTTGCCTAAGCTCTAAGTCCTTGAAATCAGCAGTGTCTGGTAAATGACGGGACATGTTTCCAGTCCCACTTATAATGTGTTGAAAAAACAGTGTGAATGCCAAACAGAAGATATAAAGCTGGGTCAGAAGTGCATGGCTCAGGACAAGGAAGTTATTTCAGCTTGTGAGTTAAATAAGTAAGGATAATAAACAGAGACTGGCACAAAGGGTTAAAGCCTATACAGCTGTTTCATCTTGACTGTATTGAACAGACCTAATAGGTTTAGTTGACTTAAGAGACTTACTTTTCTATAAAATAATTTTACATGTTTATAGAAACAACAAAGAATGCAAATCAGGTTCTACAAAAGAAAAAAACCCAATCAAAATCAACATTTATGAAAGGAAAATGTTGCTGGCAGAACATGGGGCTCAATTAATAAAGGGAACTTTAACACAATGACTCCTTTGGCACATGAGTCCAATATACAGGCAAGTACAGCTAGTATCTAATGACACTGTATCATCTTATCTAATCCTGTAGGTACCTCAGCTGAGGTACCTGTAGGTACCCTGACACCTTGAGAAAGCAAGGTGTCAAGAAAGGTCCAGAGAGACCAAAACACCTAATGCACCTGTCTGTGCATTAAATAATCACAGGTTAGTCTTCCTCTATTTATGCTACCAGTTCCTACTGTAGTTCCTGTGTCTTTCAGGCTTGGGAAACACAGGAAAAGAGGACAGGAGGGTGACTGCATTCACATTTTTACCTGAGGATTCTGTGGCTTTTCTATTAATTTGGACTGTGAAATGTACAGCTTTAAATCTTTCCTTCCTGTTGGGCCCTTAGATCACATCTTTTGGTTCCCCAGAGAACACCTTTGGCTGTGAGGTGACGTGCAACAGAATCTCCTCAGTCTATCATGTGAATCTATATGACATAATGCAATATTTATTTGGGCTAGTGAATGGATAAAGGCAAGAAAAGATGATTTTTTTAGATACTTGAATGAGATGAATATAAATAAAACCCTCTCCTTAAAATGGTCATAACCCTTTCATGAATGTGATTCTTCATATCCACACCTTCCTATTCACTGCATAGGGAGCAGCCCCTGAGAACTGACCAAATCAGGACTGGGAACTCCATTAGATGGCAGGATGCTTTAACATGACAAAGTTCAACATAGCAGAAAATAAATCTTTCTGTTCACTTCCCCCTTGAGATGACTTCCTTCCTTGTTTCCTGTAGCTGGATATGTGCTATGCAGGAGAGGGGGCAGGGTGACTACCTGGTGTAAATCCTTCTCTCCACTGGCTGATATCTTTTATTAAAATTAACCTTTCAATAGTACATCTGAATTGACATATTGCTGACTTCACACTACCTGTCTCTTCTAGTCTTCTGGAGACAGACTGGCAAAGCTGCAATGCATCGTATTTTCTAACACAGCAAATGTTCAACCTTCTTCTTAAACAAGTCTTTCTCTGTGAGCCTCATATTAAGATCAAACCTGAAACCAGAGATACTGGAAATTAAAATTGAAATGTTTATTTGAGTAACATTCCAACAACCTCTGCTTTTCTAGAAGACACAGCTCAAACAATGTGTACCTCCAAAGTGCTTCCTATGCCACATTTTGGACCTGGAGCCTCTTCTCATGCAGGCAAAAGACACTAACTATTGTGTTTAAATTCCTTCTAAAGAGTCAGGGGAAGGTTGCTAACATGCACTAGAGCAGGCTCACTCATCTGGCAGCTTCATCTTATAGTTCTTCCCTTGAAATTACGTTAGCAAATTCAGAGTAAAAAAAATGATGTAGGAAAAGAAGTAAGTTCCAGTGCAAGCTCTCATTGCTTTCATGTACATGGTGTTTCTCTTCCAACTCTAGCTTATACAACAGTATGTATAACACAGTAGCTCCTGGGTTTTCACTTTCATAACTTCACAGTGGCCAAAACACTGAAAAATACATCCATCAGCCAAACATTAGCTGCTTTGTTCTTCCCTCTATCTAGCTTTTTTCTTTCATCCCTTCTTTCTCTTTTGACCTTCTCTTACTCATTTCCAGTTCTTTGTCCCTCTTTCCAGTATTATAATGCCTTTCCCTTCTTACTAAATTTCAGTTCTACTTCCAGTCACTGTGAAAGTTCTTTACTTTTTCCTTCTTCTTTTGTCATTTCTATTTTTCTCTTTATAGCATCATCACTCTTCCTTTTGCTGAAGAAGTCAACCAACTATGTTACTACTTTCTCTCTGTAGAGATTCCACTATCATTTTCTTTTTTTCTGCCTTCCACCCTTTCCTAATTTTTTTCTTCTTTTCCTTCAGAAGCATTTTCTTTGTCTTAATACTTTCCCAGATTATTTATTTTCTAACATTAATAGAGAAAGTTTTATTCACACACACAGAAGCATAACCAGAATCACTAGATTGGAAGAGACCTTCAAGATCATCGAGTCCAACCCAGCCCCAACACCTCAACTAAACCATGGCACTGAGTGCCACATCCAGACTTTTTTTAAACACATCCAAGGATGGTGACTCCACCACCTCCCCAAGCAGACAATTCCAGTACTTTATCTCTCTTTACTCTTTCCATAAGAAACTTTTTCCTAATATCCAACCTATATTTCCCTTGGCACAGCTTGAGACTGTGTCCTCTGCTTCTGTCAGTTGCTGCCTGGAGAAAGAGACCAACCCCCACCTGACTACAGCCACCTTTCAGGGAGTTGTAGAGAGTGATAAGGTCACCTCTGAGTCTCCTTTTCTCCAGGATAAACACCCCCAGCTCCCTCAGTCGTTCCTCACAGGGCTTGTGTTCCCAGCCCCTCACCAGCCTCGTTGCCTCCTCTGGACGCGCTCAAGTGTCCCAATGTCCTTCCCAAACTGAGGGCCCAGAACTGGACACAGCACTCAAGGTGTGGCCTCACCAGTGCCAAGCACAGGGGAAGGATGGAAGGATGACCTCCCTACTCCTGCTGGCCACAATATTCCTGATGCAGGCCAGGATGCCCTTGGCCTTCTTGGCCATCAGGACACACTGCTGGCTCATGTTCATATTCATTGTCTTGCTTTCCCGCAGGCTCAGTTCTCTCTCATTTCTCCTTTTTTGACTAAGTACTTAGAAGCCACAAATATCCAAGTAGGAACTGGAGTAACTTAGATTGATCAAATACTGTTGATCAAGGTGATCATAGATGAGATAAATGAAGAGTACAGCTGGACTGAGCAGGAGCACACAGTTTGTTAACAGAACTGCCCAAGAATAAAAGAACCTCACCAGTTTTGAGCCTCTCAAGAGCTGTCAAGAGCTTAAAAGGGCAAATTGAGGAATGGTGTAGAGACATATGTGCAAAAGGCAGGGAAGATGAACTAGGGAAATATTAATTTTATATTATGTTTCTTCATGCCTTTCAGGTCATTAACATTTAGGGTCTGCCAATGCAGCTTGAGAGAGCCATTTATATTTATTGTTTGAAACTTCTCAAAATTGTGCTATGAAGAGTATTTTTGACTCTGTCAGGGTTATTTCTAACATGGGAGAAAAGTTAATTCCTCCCAGAACCAAGTTATTATCATAATTTGCTAGCATATGTCTATCATAACTATGTTTTTTCTTGGAACCCTTCCAGCAGGTAATTTTGGGAGACCATTTAAGACAGCCCTTTCTCTCTACTACATAATGGGAGCATGGGGATTTTGATTACTATTACCCCCTTTTTAACTTTTCAACTGTTATTTTAAAAACCGAGGCTTGGGTTTTTCATTCTTCCAATTCAGTTTTCAGAGTGCAAAATGAAGGTCTGGCACTCCAGGGTGTATGTTAGCTACAGGATAATGTTTGTGGCAGAGAAGTATACAAGGCAAGAAATGGCTTTTGTGGGTGATTAAATACTGAAGTGAAGCTGAGGTGTTTGATAACCACAGAAGCTATTTATTGTGTGTATACTCCAGTGCCATGAACATTATTCCTATTATACAACAAGACAAAAGAAGATTCAACAAACCATAACGAGAGAAGGATGAAGGGGTTTTTTAGTTGTTGCTTTTTTATTTGATGGAAGTTTGAAAGTTTTAATTCATTCTGTGCTTTCCCTAACATTTCCTTTCACGTCAAAGAGTGGCAGGGGAGGGGATTAAGGCCAAAAGGCAGAGATTGGCCTGCAAATGGTAGTAGAAGGGACTGAACTCTGCACAAATATTGTGAGTTATCATGTGTTATCATCAAACAGCAGTGCTCACTGTTTTGCTGGGACTCCAAGAAAGACCATGCTAACAGTATTCATAAAAACTTCCTCTTTATGTTGTGACAAATAAGCTAAGGAAAAGAATCAAGAATTAGCAGGTACAAAAAACCCCAACAATATGATATATTAAGATAATGGTAATATGTGTCTTCTACATGTTCTGTTAATCCTCACAGTAGCAGTGAGAGCTCAGAGACCAGGCTCAAAAACACTACTTAGATTCCAAGCAGCAGTTCTGTTTGCTTGCTTCCTGCTTGTTTCCTTGCTTTTTCTGCTTAGTATTTTGGTTATTTGGGATGGCTCTCAGTGATTTCCATCAGGACTCTATTCTCAGAAGGAACTGGAAAATACAATGAGCTTTGGACAAAAAAAATCTATCATGTGGGAAAACTTACCTGTCTCACTGTCATTACTTAAGAGGTGTCAATTCCTCCTTAAATCACTTTAGTTGTTAAGAAGAGCAGAAACAAAATGGTGTGGCTAAAATGACCAACCAGCCGTGGGAACCTTGAGCAGGGGAAATCAGTCACAGCCAACCCCACCACTGGTGTTGTTTGTAAATCTTGCTCATTAAACAATTATGAGCAGACAATGTATTTGTGAAGTGAGAACTCTGTTTGCAAATGGCTTGCCCTAGATAAACAAAGCGTTCTTTGTCGAATCATGAGAAATAATTTAACCATTTGTAGTCACAACAACCCTGTGAGTTTTTACACAGAGGCGGGGAATTCAGAGAGAAAAATGTTTTGCACCAGTGGCAAATGTGAATTAACTTAAAGCAGTGTTGATCATGATATGATTTTCTTTGCATATCTCCTTGCAGGAAATAATGCAAATTCCATGGGAATGTTTGTTACTTTAATGAATTACCATTAAATGACTTTTGAAGCTGACAACAGTTGCTGTCTGCCCATAGACATTCCTTCAGACCAGGCTGTTTCTAAAAGACTTTTTAAGTCATTAAAATATTATCTGAGCATATTGTTGAGTACTTGCAGCTTTGAAAGGTGCTGGACTGTCATCACAAGCTCACCTAGCAAGGGAGATTAAGGGGGCTTGCACCTGCCAGCCACAACACAGCAGAAGGACTTGGTCCTGCTGCCCCCTTTGAGGTCCCTCCCTGCTGCACTAGACAATGGTGAAGGCAGGTTCCATGGTCCTCCATCCCTTCCTGTTCCTGCCCAGGAAATATTTCCTCAGTATCAATATGTCAGTTGTTGCCAGTCAATTTTCCTTTCTTTTACTTATCATTATATACGGTTTAACAGATCAGTGACCTCTCCTGTGAGACTCAGTACCAAGCACATCTTCTTATTTGGATGATTGATTATTTTAAGTACTCTTGAAATACATACCAGTTTTTTTCAAAAAGAAAGTATTTTCTTTTTATTGCTTGTGTCCATGTGTTATATTATTTACAGCATCTAAATGTTTATATCTGTTGTTGAATTGTATATAAAAAATTAAAATGCACAAATGGAAATTTATTTAATGCCTAATATAGCCACACAAAACAGCAGTATGGACTCAATAATTCTTGCTGTTTTTTTTTCAGGTACAAATTTCTGTATGAATTATGGGATAATATTTCTGCTCTGGATTGGAATGTGAGTACAGCTTTCTTTGTGGTATTCAATGCTAATGTGCATATTTAAATGACAAATAAAGTTCTACTTATTCTAAATTATCTTGAATGACTATAGGATATGAAAACGTACTGTTACATTCAGATGTATCATTTAGAAGAGGGTTTTCATTCTCCTATGATGTGACCTAATTTCAAAAAATTGAGACTGGGAGTTGTGCTCTCTTTGTTTTACACAGCAGATGCTAATGCCATTATCTACTTAATTTGAAAGCTGCACTGATTTCCAATGTTTCTTCCTTTTAGTGTCATTGCTGTATAAAAAAATACTATCCAGTATAGCAAAGGTCATTTGCAGTTACACCCAAAATGCTGCCTTGACCTTACAAGTAATTACCTTTTTTTTTTTTTAATCATATGAATGTGGATGTCTGTAATGTCACTATTGCATAAGGCTTGATGGCATAATAGAATAACAGAACTGGGACTATAATCAGAAAAAACATCATAAGAAGATTCCTCATGGCCTTACTGTCCCCCTGAGTTATGCACATTCTTGGAGGCAAACTGACATGGGAAAATAGCACTGGCCCATATTTTTTCATGCTATTTTATTTCACATGTTTCAAGATCAAACCTGCTCAGTTTACAGGTCTACTTCAGAATAAACTATCCTTGCCACAGGTTTTAGAGATTTAACATTATTGTGGTCTATCATCCAACAGTATCTTCTTTCCAAACTTAAAATATCTTTGTTGATGCTACTTTGAGTCTCAGCACTTTTAATCTCATAAAACTCCTCAAACTCTACCTGCATCCTTTTTAAAATGCAATGTACTGTAAAATGTATTAATCCTTCTTTTTGATATTTTATTTCAACAACCTAAAAATTCAGTTGCTTGTTATATGAATTGTGAAATCCTACTTTTTTGGCTTCTGATCTTACCAAGCATCAGAACCATCTAGTTGTGGCCTTTATCAGTATTAAGTTAAGGAATCTGTAAGAAAAGCATGGGATGTGAACAGAATTGGTATTGATAATTCAGTGGGTGGCATTCTCTCCTCTAACTGCTACAGATTCAATGAATCAGAATGCTAATGGAGGGATGAGTTTCCAGTTAAATGATTCTTAGGTATGTGATTTTAAAAGATTTCCCTACACTTTTGTTGGTAGAAACTCCTCTAAACCGCTGCACAGAAGTAGCATAACTGTATGACCAAGAAAAAAAAGTGACAGATCATTAATCAAGTACAATAGATTGTGCAATTAGTGATTTGGAGAACCAATAAAAACTCTTTCAGCAACATGATCTTGAAGACATTGCTTCCTGGATGAATTTATAGGCTGTGTCAGGTGGATATTGAAAAATTTGTCACCTATAATATAGGCCCTGAAGAGATGTTCTATACCCTACATTATAATAGGTCCTGTAGAGAGACCTCGACAAATCAGAGGGACGGGCAATCTGCAGCTGTATGAAGTTTAGCAAATACAAGTGCTGGATTCTGCACCTGAGATGGGGCAACCCTGAATGTATGGACAGACTGGGCAATGGGGCTGGAGACCAGCATCATGGAAAGGGGCCTGGGGACCCTGGTCAATGGAAAGCTGGGAATGTGTCAGCAGTGCCCTGGCAGCCAGGAGGGCCAAGCGTGTCCTGGGAGGCATCAGGGACAGCATCACCAGCTGGGCAAGGGAGGGGATTGTCCTGCTCTGCTCTGCTGTGCTCTGGGGTGGCCTCACCTCGAGTCCTGGGGAAAGTTATGTGTGCCACAATGTAAGAGTATTAAGCAATTAGAGAGCATTGAATGGAGTGCAACAAAGACAGTGGAGATATGAGGTATGGCTAATGTCACCTGGTTTATTCAGCTTGGAGGAGATTGAGAGTTTTCTCAGTCCAGAGATTCCTCTTTAGTAAGATATTTAAAAGCAGGTACTGATCTTTCTGATGCCCAGTGATGGGACCCAAGAGAATAGCCTGAAGCAGTGTCAGAGGAGGTTTAGGCTGGATATTAGAAAAGGTTTTCACCCAGAGGATGGCTGGGCACTGGAACAGGCTCCCCAGGGAAGTGGACACAGCACCAAGCCTGACAAAATTCAAGAAGTGTTTGGACAATGCTGTGACAGACACATGGTGTGATTCCTGGGGCATGGTCCTGTGCAGACCTGTGAGCTGGACTTCAATGAGCCCGTGGGTGCCTTCCAGCTCAGGATATCCCATGAATATTTTTCAAGAGAATTACTATGCACTATGTAATGTAGCTAAGAGCCTACAAACTGGAAAAGAAGGAAAACATGTCTGCTAAAGATTGTCTGAAATTATTTTTGCCATGTAAACAGAATTCACAGTGATGTCAGAGCTGAAAGAAAAAATCTGTTGTTAACTGAAGTAATTTCTAATACCTGGAAATTGCTTTTATTTTTGTTCAAAATCTCGTGGTGGGATTTCCTAGAATTGTTTACACTGTAACTTGAAAGTTGCATAGCAAGCTAAATTTAAATAAAGGTGCAAGATGGCATTAGGAGAAGAGGAGATAATGTGGTGTTTTAATATACTTGGAATATATGATAAATAAAGGCAAAGAAATTCAGCTTGTTGTCTCTGAGCTGAAAACTGTGTAACTCTACAGTAAAACACATCCCTTCATTTCTCATTTCCATTTATCATATTACCCAATGCCCCTAAAACAATGCTTTGTTATGCCAAACTTTTTTAGGGCAATAAAGATCCAACTTTATTTCTGTAATAACGATCAAGACTACTTTAACTCTGTGATTTTTTTTTCGTATACATATTCTTAGTTTTGGGATATATATATATAAGTAGTTAAATATGGAAAATGCCTTCCAAGAATATAGCTGTCATTAAAAAAATCCCAAATAAACAAAGAAATTAGTAGGTACTTAAGCCATGCAGTCAAGATTGCTCTTAAGATAATTCCAAACATTTGAAAATGTTATAATGAGAAAACCTTTACATTATAATGAGAAGTATTTTTATTCATTTTTCTTGAGAAAATCTTATAACAGCCTTTAAAACATGGTCTTGAGAGAAACTTTTCTAGGAGGAGCAAACCTTAGAGTATCTTTACCGAATGGAAAATAGCACACCTCATCTCTCAGCTATGCAGTGACAGTCCCAAATCCAGACATTTTGGCAACCATACAGTATGCAAACATAAACTTTGTAAACACATGATTAGGCAGGACCCTTCTGCAGGATCCCATATTTAGGATGGTCATAAGATAGTCAAACAAAGAATTAATGCTTTTGTATATACAATCCCCTTAGGGACAGATTATGAAATTTTCACAGATAAACCCTCCAAAAAGGATTCATGATGAAACATTATCCATAGAATTTGAAGTATGTACCAATCCCATTCTTAGCAAACAGTCCAATATATAATTTTCAAATAGTCTCCATAATACATCTACTCTTTCAGACAATAGACTTCCCTCCATCTTTCAGATGAAAATGAAGAAAAGGTAGAAGACATCTTAGTGCTGTTGTTCATTGCTTCTTAAATTTATTTTGCTATAAAGTAGGCTTTTGTTTTAAAGTTAAATCAAATTTAATATCAGTACAAAATGTACGTGGTTGAAACTTTATCATAACAAAATACTCCAAGTGTAAGTTAAAGAAAAAATTCATTATACCTGAAAATAATATGAAAATGGTTGAAATATAAGAAAAAAATTAGTTCAGGTTGACCAAAGTGAATTCTTAGTTTTGATGATATCTAAAGGTAAAAGAAAAATCACTTACTCGTATGGTTCTGTAGAAGAGGAAAAAATCCCAAAAATATGATGACTGTTTTGTTAATAGTGTTAAGTGTTAATTTTATTATGAGAGAGAAGATAAATAACACTTAACCAAACCAATATATTGTTTAAAACAAATGAGTATAACTATTGTTTTATGCTACATATAAAATGTTACTGGACATGGGGTTTTTTCCTCTCATGACAGTACAAAGCAACAGATGCTCAGGAAAGCTGCACTCAAGGATCCATATGAAACAAATAATAAAAGCCTGAGTCCTTTATGATGAGGTATCAATTGTTAGTAATGCAATTATTCAAAAAGAATTATAAGAAGAAAAGAAATATCGTGTTGCTTGATACTATGTACCAATCTGGAATTAGGGAACAGCAGAGGCCTCTCCCAGTCTAGTCTTAATATGTCACTTGCTTAGTTCAGAAGCTGTGTCCCAAGCATTTTTATTGCAATTACATGAAGAATTGTTACATCCTTGGCAATACCATGTAGAGTTCAATAAACAAATATTACTTACTCTGAAGAAAAAATATGTTTGGTGTCACTTAATTAATATTCAGATAACTTGAAAGAGAATTATAGTGGGACAGTCCTAGAAGAAGTAGCCTGGATCACTTACTCCAATTCACTACAATCATAGATTATATGATTGTATTTCTTTTATTTCAGCCTTTACCAGATGCATTATATTAAGCAGATATAAAATAAAAGAGCATGTTTATCATACATTGTTAGGGTCAATCAACTGAAAATAAATTTCTGTAATATACTCATGGGGAGAAAAAAAAGGCTGTTGTTAAGTTCCAGGCAGAAGCAAATTTAAATAATATTCAGTACTTGCAGAGGCAGAAATGGTAGCATATGCTCAAAAGAAAAGGAAAACCACTTCTGTTGCTTTTTTTACCCAATCTCTTAAGTCAGGTGTTGAAATATTATAGGCTAGATCTGTTTGGAGGGTAAAGTCAAAGACAGAGGCAGATTTGGTTTAATGCTATTCCATATCTTTTTTGAAAAAAAACTTTAAATGATTGAGGCACAAGGAGAAGAAATTTCTGAGGTCTTTCCAGCCAATGATCCTCTCAGAAAGCCTTTTTTCTTGTCTTTCCCTTATGGCCATGCTTCAAGTATTTCTATAGGTGTCCTTGCTCCCAGCAGCAGCAGCAGCTCCCTAACAGGCCTTGGTGCCCCCTCCCAGGCCCACAGTCACCCATGTTTGCCCACATACTCCAGGTACATATTTCACTTCTGCTGGTGTCTGTGACCCATGTTTGACAATTGTCTATTTGTTGTTCTTAAGAAGGGCTCAGGAGACCAACTGACCCAGCTTAATTAGTTTATTGATTAGTACCATAAAGTCCATAACCAATTAGTGAGAGTAAAGTTATTAATGTCCAATTCTGTGCTAGTTTGCTGTGGGGATGCAGCCATGCAGCAGAACAAAGCAAACACAAGATACAGCTCATCACAGCCCCATGTGTACCCCCCCTTCTTCCCCAGATCACATGAGAAAACCTTCCATTGTGTGCACTTCTGTTCCCATTTTCCCTAACACAGAGAGGAGAACATAGCATTCTGGGTTTATTCTGTCTGGCTACTATTACAAAAGGAATAACTGACCTAGCCCCTAGTAGAGAGATTACAGCACTTTAACTGTTAAAAAAAATGACTGCTGTGGAATGGAGTGTTGCGTGAATGCAAAATATTTTGAGGATGTAAAACAGAGTAACAAGACTTTGGGTAACAGGGCAATAGATCCTATTCAATATCTTTCTGAATGAGATTTAGTTATATCTATCATAAAAAAAGGGGTTTTATACTGTGAAATTCATAGTCATATGTTAATGCTTTAGTAGGAAATTAAGCATGGTGTTTTACAATAGTAGTTAAAGTTAAAGAAGGAATTACAGAATACAGACAGGATGCAGTAATCATTTGTGCACTAATAGCAAGCAGGTTGTTTCCCTACATCGGAAAAAAGTCTCTATGCTGCAAATGTTATATTGTTATATGTTTTGAGGTGTTCTGTTTGGGCCATTAGGCACATCTTCATAAAGGAAATTTTCTATTCCTTTATATGACTGCAAATAGTTGGAGCTATCAACAGGTTGTACAATTAAATGGCTATGTTAAACAGGATGGACTAACAGGATTGCTTCTAACAAAACCCAACAGGAGCAAGAGAAACTCATTTGCATTGGAATATGATTGAGTATGATCAGAATCTGTAAGCCACGTCCTTAAATGCAGTTCTTAGTTTACAATGGCAGAGAGATTTCTTGTTTTGTTTCCAGGACACAGCTTATTCTGTCTCCTTGTTACAGTTTTTCTCTCAAGACTTTTGATCATTACCTTTTATAAGGATTACACAGTGACATTCAGTTTAGGGAAGTCCAATAATTTCTCTCTATTCCAGCTTTGTAACTTTATTGGGATTTGATTATGAATGTTTTGATAGTAGTATTGTATTTTACTGCAGACCTCATAGTTCTTAAGAGGTAAGCAAATCTACTGTAGCATTATATTAGCAAGGACTTTGTTCTCACCAAAACAGAGACAGAAAGGGTACTGTATTTGAAAAGGCTTCAGCGACACTCTTGGAGCTGAAAACAGATACATCGAAATTAACTCAACGAAAATAAGTTAATTATCCAGTTTCATTGAAGAAAATTGATTCACAGAGGAAAGGCAGTGTGGGGGGTTCATAACTGCAGTATTTCTTGCATGAGTTCATTGATGCCTTGCTCTCATGTCATGAGTTGAAGTCTCAGCCTGAGATGCTAATTCATGATGATGCTGCAGTGCAGCTCATTTCTAAATGTATGTTCTAATGCTGTGCTAATGGTTCATTCTTTCTCATGATAGAGTGGTTGTGCTCCAGACAAGGGTATAAAAACATGATCATAAGTAACCCATATAATTCCTAGCTTGGATTATTCAGTGACATACAAAGAACATAAAAAAGCTGGTACATTTTGCTGTATTTTTCCAGAAAATGGGTTGGCATCTTGTGTAAAACCCATGAGGAATCATTAAACAGAGAAGGATGAAATAGTGAACTCTGATAAAGGAATAAATAGCAAAAAAAACTAGTGGAAATCAGATGTTTGACCCTTTGCAAACAGAGGAGAACAATTTGTCAGTGGAACCAATGCTCTCTTCAGTCTCTGCAATTGCTTGTTGGAATGGAAATTTATTATAAAAGTGGTAGAACTGCTTTTTCTCCCTTTTTTTTTTTTCCTGAGGTCTTCCTAGAAATTTGCAGGTGATGAGAGAAGCCTTCATTCTAATAAAAGAATAGGCCAGCTTACTGATTGGAGAAAATTACATGAAGTTTTTTAATCAAAGTCTCTGTGGTCTGCTGTCTGATTTTCTAGGCCAGATGTCAAATGTTTTTCACTGATGTCGATGTTGAAGTAATCACTAAGCCAATTCCAAGAATGAGAAAGTGAGACTGTAATAACATTTCATTTCAGTATTACATAAGCTTTTTTTCCCAGCTATGAACAAAGTAACAAGACCCCTCTGATTCAATATAATTACACAAACTATTACTTTGAAATTTGTGAGACAGTTTTATGTGTGGGCAATTGCTCTATACATATATATGGGAGGTTTCAGTACAAAATGCAAAAACACATTTACAAAGTTTTATATTTTTAAACATTTACATTTAATTTAAAACATAATTACATTTTTCATATTTAATCTATTTTATTAAGTTTATCTTTGCTGCTACAGTATTAACCAGTAATTTGAAAGGCAAGAATTTTCTAGAAAAAAGAATTTGCAGTTTGAAAATAGGGAGAGAAAGAAGTAGCTGGCTCAATGGATGATGTACCTCAGTGAGTGAATCTCAGCTGAATATTGTGAGACTTTGGCATTAGATTAAATATATTACAGTTTTTATGTAAAATATAATCAAAGTTACTCATAGTGATGTGGAGAATTAGTCTAGTAGAACTCAAAACTTAAGGAACACGTCTATAGCTGTTTCAAGAGGAAAGTGGTGATATAATGACACAAAAAAATGTCACAGATAAGTGGACAAAAAAGCAAATCTAACTAATATGAAACTATATACAATAATCAGAGTAATCTTATTCTATGGGTAAATTAAGAAATTAATGGGTAAGTTAATATGGTGAATAATTAATACAAAGGTACTCAGGAGGCACATTGATCCTTAGCAGAAATTAAAAAAATGTTAATGTTGCCTCTTTCACTACAATTCCTGTCTTTATTGAGCAGATATTTTGATTACATGTCTTCCATGTGCTTGTCCAATACATATTTGGTGAGCAGCTATCCAATTTGCTGTTTCTTCATTGGTGAAGAACTGTTGCTTAGAGAGAATTTCATATTCTTTCATGGGCTTTGCTATGGTGCTTGGTAATACAGTTCCATAAGCTGGGATGACATCATGAGGTTTTCAGACTGCTTTTCTGAGAAGGAGCATTATTTATGCTCATTTTGCAGAAAGGTAATTTTTGCAGAAGGCATGGAGAGATTGACACAAATATGTGGCACTGTTTTCTGGTACTCCTCCAGGATTGTGTTTTAGAATCCTTCACCACACTTTGTTCAAAGATCAGCTTGGTCCCTATGCACAGTTGGGATGTGATTTGCAATGTCTGTAGTTTCAGCTCATGCCTCCTGCATATAAAGCCTGTGTACACACAGAGTATGAGTAGAAACCAAGGTCCTGTGGGACAGTCCAGCTCCCCTTGCTGGGCCCTCAGGAGTGACAGGATCCTAAGCCTGCAGCCCAGGCATCGCTGCTGGCTCCAGCTGTAAAACTGCACCTCTCAAGGGTCCCTGATCTGATCCAAATTAATTTGGCAATTAATTTAGGCAAGACAGAAAGACTCATTTCAAGGATGGGGGCACTAGATCTTCTAAGGAAAGGTCACTAGAACAATTTAATGAGGCTTGGGAGCCCTTGAAGACATACCATGTGCTTTTTCTGAGATACAGTGGAATCCCCTTTGGCTCATATTTCCTAAGTTTATTCAGTCTGAGAGCTACACAACAGGAAAACTTACATTTCAAACCCAAGTTTAAAGTCTAAGAAATATGTCAGAAAGTGAAGAAAGAATATTAAAATAGGAGGTATCATACCAGATTCAAAACAAAAAGTACTACCAGTCCTATCCCTAGAAACAGACAGAATATAAACAAGTTGGGGAAATATTGCAACAGCATAAACCCTTTAAAAATATAAGAGCTTTCAGCTTAGTCAGTGATCCCCAGGGACAATTCTCTGTCCTGCAATCCTGACTTAGTATACCAAGTACCTCAGAGGACAGTGAATGCAAGATTTAATATATAGTGAATAAGTAGGTCAGTTAGAAAAGTTAACATTTCATTCATAAGGTCAGACATGATCTTCTACTATAGACCTATGCCATAATATAAAAATTTTCCCATAAAGGGAGCAGCTTTGTGATTAAGACACCAGCTCAGAGCTCCAGCATTCAGTGATACCATTCTGCTTTATCAGGCAAAACCATTTTCATATACTACCTATACAAAAAGGACCAAAAAATCGGCAGTGATTGAGATAGTCCACTGCCACTTTGATAGTGTAATGCTAAATTAAACTAAAAACTTGGAGACACATGTGGCTAGATACTATTCCATAAAACAACAGTTCTCCAGAACTGCCTCGTGCAAAAATTTGCATGTGCAGAGCAGTCTTTGCACACTCAAGTGTTGGTATACAGAAATCATAAATGTTTGCTTGCAGCGTGGGCCCTAAATGAGAATTATAATAATCAAATCTACTCTTCCAGATTGGAAAAAAATGGAAAAAATTAGTATCACAGCTAAAACTGTTGAGGATAATAAGGTTGTATTCCAGGACATAGGTCTGATTCCATTTATGTGTACTTCATGACAAAGAACCTGTTCCCTTTAAGGTTAATAAAAAGTGGCACATTGAACCATCTAGCTTTTTCAAAGACAAGCTCTCTAAGCAAAACCTCTTGAAAATCATATCTAGTATAACTCCTTAGGCCATGTAAAAAAATCCCTTCAATAAATAATGAATAATTTTCATTCTTTATCCATTTTTCAATATTTCTGCCTCTTCACTTGCTTGTTGAAAATAGCTAATTTTCTTTTAATCTGTGTTGAAATTGTTCACTCAATTTTTTGTGAATTTTTGTTTCTCCATAATTTCTTATTTCAGCTGTTTTCTTAGCTACAATGGGTCACTGGAGACTCATATAATTGTTTCTTACTCTCTAGTTGGATGTGTGAAATTGTAGATACAGAGCCTCTGATGTGAAAGCTCCTGGAAAATAAATACCTGCAATTGTTGAGCAGGCAGCATTAAAATATGTTTTATGAGATGTTCGTGGCAATAAAAAGACACTTCCAGAAAGTATATGGGAAGAAAAACCCTGGTATGAAAACATCCCCAAATCATTTTTTATTTTGTGCAAGTATTTATGGAAATAGTATTTGCTGTAGTGGGCTAGAACTTACAAAAACAATATTTTTCCTACTCTTCAGGGAACCAGAGAAATAACACGTAAGTAAATCATTCAAAGGCGCATTTTTGTTAAAATATTACCGTTTCAATATTTTGAAGACACAAATTGGTCAAAACCTGATTATCATGACACAATCAAACATGTCAAAGCTCACACTGGTGAATGCAGATGGAACTTGTAAAATAGCACCAGTAAAATGGTAGGCATATACTTGTACTTAACATCCCCAAAATATGGCTTTCAGAGTCTTACGTAAACTTTGGAAGCAGAATATTTTGCCTTATTCTTGGTAAGAAAGACTGCAAATACTACACCAAACACATTCTTAATAAGCCTTCCCATAGCCAGAAAAATAAAGCTACTATTGGGAGGTCACCAGAAGGAGGAGGATGTCAGAACAGGTAGCTCATGCTCTGTGTACTGGCTCTGACCATTGAGATTCTTCTTCCATCTGCTCTGCTTTCTCCCCTCTCCTATCTCTGGCTGTAACATAAACAGCAGGACCTTGGCTCTCTGAGTGTGGACTGTGGCAATTTTCCCAAATGAGACAGCAGATCTTCCCAGTGTTCTGTGAACAGAGCAACAGCCCGAGTTTCGTAACTACTCCCGGCAGATGGAAAAGTAAAAAGCTTACTGATGGAAGCTGAGACTGAAGATGAGAAATTTCCATATGGAAAGCTCAGGAAAAATTACATCAGCCCATTACAGGACAAGAATGCTCACCTCACAAACAAGAAGACCTGATACAATAGTGTTTGACACATTCTCTGCCTCTGTTTTCAACACGGAGGATGGACCAAGGAGGTCTCAAGTGCCCTGAGCTGGAGAACCATGTCAGCAAGAACGATCAACTCCCAGCCTACCTGAGATTGTGCACGGTCTGCTGCTCCAGCTGGATGTCTACAAATCTCTAGGGCCTCTTGGGATTCATCCAGGAATCCTAAAAGAACTAGCTGATGTCATTGCAAAATCAAATTCCTCTAGAGAACCGGAAACCTCATGAATCACTGGTCCACTGCCCATTTTGAGAAGGATACGGGGCTGTCTGGCCAGCCTGTTTGAGGGGGCTTGGATGAAAAACATGAATGTTTCTAAGTATCAAGACTTTTGTGAATGGGAAACCTGTGTTCAGCCTGAAGGCTGCCAGAATGTGGGTGGGAGAAAGAAATCTGTTTTAAAAAAAGGATGTGGTTTTGAGAGATAGAACAAGAAGTTTGGTTTCAATGAGATGTAAAAGCAAGACAACTGTGGAAAAAATAGATGATGATCATCAAGGTGTTAGAACAAAGGAAGAGAATGGTTTCTTGTAGCATTTTATAGCAACCAATCTTAGGGACAGTCAAAATGGTAGATGCACACTCATAAAGGTATGTTCTATATATTGAAGCTGTAAGTGTGAATTGCAGGCAATTTTAACCAAGAAGAAGGCTAAAAGAAAAATATCATTCTCTACTAGAAACATATAAAAACTAACAGTTTGAAAGGAGAAAGCTAACAAGTCCTTGTTAATGAAATAAGATTAATAAAATGAGGTATTAGCTTTTGGAAAGTTAGGAACAGTCTTGCCCTGTACTTTGTATTGAGCAATAATATCTGTTTGCTGAACTGATCCACACACAGTGTTGAGCCTTGCTACTTCCTTTTATTCAGAGTGATGATTTTGCTAATGCATTTTCCCCTCAGGTATATTTTCCAAAGTGACTCCTCCCTAGCTCCTGCTGGCCTTTCTATTGCCAGCAAATGAGGTCATGACTTACCATCTTGGGTGACTGGACAGCACATTCTTACTGGGACTGCCACAAAGCCTCAGACTACTCTTGGTGACATGTTTAACCATGTCTGTACCAGAGGCACAGCTGTCAGTTGATTATTGCTTTTTTGGTGAGCATTTTATGTGTCATTGCAAGCTCATTTCACAGAGCATGCATCCCATCAGAAAGGCACCTTTTCTTACATTAGCTGCAAAACTCATTTTACACAGCCTGTTTTAGTCCATCACAGCTGTATTGTGTACTTTGCATTAAGTAAAGGACATGCTGTTCTAGTTTTTCTGAAGATGCTGTGAAAGGTGGTCTAGCAGTACAATCCTGATCATGGTCCCACCTTTTCCTCAGTCTGAGTAATCAAAGCAATTCCGCTAATCCCTTCACAGATATGAGAGCAGCTTAGTTGTGTTCACAACAATGGCTTGCTGTTTTTCAACTGGGGCTTTATTCAAAAAATGGTGTCTGAGGCAAAAGGACACTTTAGCGGTGCAGCCTTGAAAATTTGGCACCTCAATGAATTTAATACCTCTGCACTGTCCTGCACTATCATTTCATTAAAAATTGATCTTTTTGGTCATATCCAAAAGCCAAAAAAAACTCTGCAGGTTTCTTGGTGGAATTCAGTGCCTCATGATTTCAGGCAAAGACTGATTTAGGATTTGGGTTTTTTTATGGATATTTCCAGGAATGACTGAAAAGATGGCTGTGAATGACAAGCACCTTGTTATTAGGAATGTTCCCGGGGAGATATTTTACTTCTATAAAATCTTCTTGCCTTCTGCAATAAATTATAGTTAGTCTTCTGACACGAATCATGGTTAATGGCAAGTTGAACATGAGTCAGAAGTGCCCTGGCAGCCAGGAGGGCCAACATTGTCCTGGGGGTGGGGGGCATCAGGCACAGCATCACCAGCCAGCCAAGAGAGGGGATTGTCCTGCTCTGGTCTGCACTGGGCAGCCTCAGCTCGAGTGCTGGGGGCAGTTTTGGGCACCATAATAAAAGAAAGACATTAAACTATTAAAGTGTCCAAAGGAGGGCAACAAAGATGGTGAAGGGCCTTGAGAGGAAGCCATATGAGGAGTGGCTGAGGACACTTGGTCTGTTCAGCCGGGAGAGGAGACTGAGACCTCATCACAGTCTACAAGTTCCAGAGGAGGGGCAGACACTGATCTCATCTCTGTGGTGACCAGTGACAGAACGTGGGACAGTGGCCTGAAACTGTGTCAGGGGAGGTTTAGGTTGGATAGTAGATATAGGTTCTTTCCCCAGAGTGTGGTTGGGCACTGGAACAGCTCCCCAGGGAAGTGGTCACAACACCAAGCCTGACAGAGTTCAAGCAGCCTTTGGGAAATAGGCTCATGGTGTGACTCTTGGGCATGGTCCTGTGCAGGGCCAGGAGTCAGTCTCAATGATCCTTGTGGGTCTCTTCCTACTCAGCATGTTTTGTGATTCTATGATTTTAAACTTGAGCTGATATCTCTGTAAAAGCCTACCAGTATAATAAAAATTAGTTACTCCTTCAAACCACCAAATACGATACACATAGTACTGGTGGAGTAAAAGGATTTCTGGTGTTTTTAAACTGTTAAAACTTAGTTTGACTGTCTTGAGCTGTATTTGGGAGCTGAACAGTGCAGAGGAATTAATTTTCTCCTCTTATAGTCCCTTAATCACTGTCCGGGACATATTCCAGTGTTGATGACAACTGCAAGCCCCAAAAGATGGCCTTTACAACAGAGAGCAGGATAAGCAGCCCTGCAGCCAATTGCTCCAAACTCTCAGAATAGTGAAGATGGCTTCACTCCAAAATTATCACAGCAGAGACCACAGAGATGGGAAGATAAAAGTTCCCTGGGTAAGCTGCTAACAATGCAGACCATTTTGCTGCGCAGCCAGGATGCAGAGGTAAGGCACCTGTGTTCCCACGACGTCACTGAAATAAAGGCCAGGGCTGAGCACGGGATGGGTGCTCTTTTATTATCATATATCAGGTGTCACCTGCAATTTCATGTCTCGGGCAGTAAGAGAGGATCCATCTGTCATCTTCCAGTGAATCTCAGTGAAATTTCTTTTCTTTTGAAACTGACACCATTAGATTGGTGAAGCAGATATAAGATAGGCCAGATGTTAAAAAATAATTCCAAAATCCTTAAGGATTTTTTTAAAAAAGAGTTTTGTTGGAATGGAATTGATTTACTGCCACATTTACTTCATGAACAGAGACTGTATTTCATTCAGTATGATGCAACTAAACAATAGATATGCCTGGATTTATTCTGCTCATCACATAAGGTCTCCAAAGGGTCTAAATAATTTGTAACCCTTTAAAATTAATAGCTGAACATGTCAGTGTAAAATTGGCAGGTGAAGATAAAAAAGCTCACTCAATATTTTATACTTTATTTTCCAGCTTTTCTTCTGTACTGCAAGACTTTATGGTGTCACTACTGAAATCCTAGCACAGCTTTTTGGGACACAGGTTTCTCACACTTATTTTCTCATGGATGCAGCAGGCTCCTAGATGTAGTTCCAGGCCTATCCTATGAGTCACTCAATCTCTTACTCTACCTTTATGGCATCCACAGGAAAACAGAGGAAAAGCCTTTCTCATCTGCTCCATGTCATGCCCTACTACTGAAGTAAAAGTTACGATCAGCTCCTCCTTCACTTCAAAAAATTTTCAGGGCTTAGAAGAGCGTTCAAGGCTGATAAGGCTCCACTTCTGCCATCTTTTCTCCAGCTGTGTGGTGGCAGGGGTATTGTTTAGAGAAGCAATAGCACTTGGTTAGACAAATTGCAGTATTGCAATAAAAAAAAAAATAATTGCACCAAGGCATTTTCTGGTACTGTTATGATTGGTACTAGCAATTTCAACAGTTGCAAATTGTTGGGAAAACTTTATAGTTATCCAAGATGCTGACTTACCTATACTAATAAAAGGTGGCAAAACTAATGTTGCATTATGTGACTGAAATTAACTTTGTTATTTTAAAGGTTATTTTACATTAATATTTGATGTATGCTCTTCCTTAATTTTAGTAATAAAATAATTTTTTGCAAGGCTTGAATTTAACTTTTATTCTGGCTATATATGCATAGAACCTTTATTCAAGAAATTAAAATAAATCAGGTTTCAAACCTCACATTCACATTTATGGCTAAGTTTAGTATCACCTTAAGAGATGAAAAAGGGAAAGCTGAAGATGAGCTGATTAGTGTATCATCCAGGCTTTGCTGTCAGAAAAAAAATTAGGCTGGAACTTTTAACACTACATACAAAAAGGAACAATAAAATAATACAGTCAGATTTTTCCACAATTCATTTTCCACTCCTTCGTACCAGATTTTCTTGTCTCTAAATTTGAATGTCATTGTGTAAATTGTGTACATTGTATATATTATGCACATTTTTTAAGCTGAAAAACATTTTCAACCTGGTCCCTCACTGTATTTATGAGATGTAACCAGGTGCACCAGCCTAATTCATACAGCAAATGTGTGTGTGGAACCACAGGTTGCATATACTATGCAGCTATTCAACTGTAAATCTCAGTTCCTTCAGGGGAAATGACATCTATGACCTGTACTTTTTGTTCAACCAGTAGAGTCAGTTCAGTAGTCCCTTCTAATGTCCTGGGAAGTTTTTTTCTCTGCTTAGTCATGCAAACCCTTCAACAGTGAAAATTTGGATCCTGTGACTTGGCTTCACAAAAGCTCTGTCCACACAGCCAAAATGATCTCTTAGGAATTGGAACAAATTAATAAAATTAGTGTTGGCAAGTCATTGTCCCTTATTTCTGAATAAACTCAAATATAAAATTTTATAGTATTATCATATTATTAATTGGTTACTGTATAGAGTCTGCCATTCATATCAGAGGAGAAAAAGTTATTAGACATGATGCCTATTTAAATGTAAGATTTTCAGGAAGTCCTGGTAGATTGCAAACTTGAATCTCTATTCCACAATGAGCATGTTGATGGAATGCTATAGAAAAGAATTGTCATGTCTTATTATAAAGATATTCGAGACTAAGACACTTGTATTTTAAGACATAAGGCAATTATTACTATTAGATAAAATTTGGAAATTTTAATATCAAATTTGTAGAAAGAAATTGTGTCTCACTAACTTACAGAAAAGTTATTTTGTGAAGTCAGTGAACAGAGATAGATAAAAGTGACCAAATTCTCTTAGCATACCTTGAACACTAAAAAAAATCTTCCAACAAAAGTCTATTAAAATCTTAACTCTCATGGTTCTAAGTCATCTAAAAGTCGCAGAAATGAATAGTTATTTTTTCCAATGCAAGGAGTTAACAGAGGAGTTCCTTACAGATAACTGTAGACACTTTGTTATTTAATATATTTATCAATACAGTGGAAGATTGTTTGGTACAGAAATCATAGTCTCAAATTATTCAAATCACTTAAAATGAAAGCTGAGAAGACTTGTGGAGGATGTCACCACACTGTGAATGAGAAATAAAATGGCAGATGATATTTATACTGATGATCAGAAATTTATGTAAATGAGAAAACAAATATAGGCTATAAACTAGCCATTACTATTCAAGAAAAAGATCCCATAGTTAGAAATATTATATGAAAATATAATTTCCTTCACAATAACCAATAAGAGAAAATAAATATTAAGAATAATTGGGAAACAAATAAAGTGCAAAGCAAAAAATATCATGCCATTGCACAGACACACAGAACTCTTACATATTAAACAGTGAGTAATTTGGAAATAGTAATAAAAAAAATTAAAATGTAATAAAATAAACAGTGAGTTATTTAACCTGAAAAATTATATAGTAGAACTAGAAAAAGTAGAGACAAGAAAAAAATACAAACCAACTTTTTATGAGAAAAGACTAAATAGAAAATTACTTTTCATGTTGGGAGAGGAATGAGTGTAGGGAAACATAAATTAATGTCCATGAAATCATGAAAGATGTAGAAAGTGAAAGGAGAATGTTTATTCACTATTCATGTAGCAGAAAAACTTTTATCAGTTAAAATTCATGCAAATTTTTACACAGAAGAAAGTTCTTTACACAGTCAGTTCTACAGTTTGAGTGAAACCAGAATGCAGTGGAAGCCTAATGTATTATTCTGTAAAAAAGAGCAATTAGGCACATTTTTTTATGAGAACATTCTAATAGAATTGCCAAGCTCAAGGAAGTGGATCCCTTTTCCAGCTCAGGAAGTTCTGAAGACTTACATTGCAAGGGAGGATTTGCCTTGTTTTCACAGTGGACTCCTTTGAAAAGTGGACTCCTCTTTTCAAGTGTCCACCATCGGTGTAGAGTGTAGACAGTCAAACTAGGATTGCATGAGATGCTTTTCTTGTGAGAAATACTGCTGGTGTTGTGAACTTCTAAGGTTTTACAGTTTCTCATAAAAATGAGTACTCAATCAAGTTTATTAAAAAGAAATCAGAATACGATGAATATTAATTTCTCCAAAAATGGTGGATTTGCAAGTGCACAATTTTTGATTGGCTTTGCTGTTATTAATCTGGTTTCCCCCCATTCTGACCAATGTCACTTTTACACACTGGCACTTGAAACACCTCTTTTTTCATGGTTGGAATTGGTGTGACACAGACCAGCTTGAACTCCCTGCTGAGCAGAAATGTTAATGGGAGAAGTAATAAACCAAGGTTGTGGGTTCAATCTCTGTATGAGCCATTTACTTAGGAATTGGACTTGATGGTCCTTGTGAGTCCCTTCCAACACAGAATATTCTGTGAATCTGTGAATTTGGTTGTTGTGTCCCTTTCAGCTGTGGCTCTAACAAGGCAAACAATGAATGAGTCTGCCCTTTTGGCCAGGGACTTAGGGACAGGTGTAACAGAACTCCATCCCTGAAAACATCAGATCCTACCAAAGGGAAAACAGCCTTGATCCAACCTCTTTACAGTAGACAAGCAAAAGAGAAACATGCACATATATGCTTGTTTTGGAGGAGTTTACTTATGTCTTTACGCTGCAGTGAATGTTTTCAGTAATATTTTCAAGTTGATTAGATTTGGTTAGGGTATCTATGATAGCATAGGAGATGGGTCTTTATCAAAAACAAAGTTAAAAAGCCATGTTGGAAAGGCAGTGTTCCTGTCCCATATTTTGAGTCTACTGTGTTACTCTCAGCAGGTCACTTCTCTGTCTTGTGCTTTGATGGTAGCACTTGACGGCGTCTGGGGATCCTTTCAAAACATTCTCGGTGTCAGCGCAAAAAGCTCCTTTGTTCGCATTTTTATTCACCTGTAATCTCAGAATTAGGCAACCTGGAAAAGGAACTATTGATGGTGTCTTTCTGAGCTTAAAGAAAAATGCAGAGAGTAATGTCTCTGTATAAAAGCAAATAGATGTTACCTACTCTAAGAAAGTTCCACTTCTTAATAAACAGGTTAAATTGTTTCACTATTTTTTTCTTACTAAGACTTATAGCAAGAGAAAACTTTCAAAACTTTTTTGATCAGAAATGCAAATTCTTATCCATCTTGCTTTTTAATTAACTTTTTAATTTTCAAATACAAAGATAGTGTTGATGATGACTGGTAAGCTTGGGCTGAGATGTACTGATCTAGTGCTGTTCTTTTGAAAACTGCAGAGAAATGAATTTCAGGGTACAAATGAAATTATAATTGGGATTTCAGTTCATCAGGGTTCAATTCAACAAAATAAATGTTCAGTTTCACAGCTTGTTTCTCAAGGTCTTCTGTAACACACAATTTTTCAAGACTCAAATGACAGTTAAATTTATTATATTTTTTCCTAATATTACCATTGTCTCAATCCAAGAAAGGTGCTGTCAGGATCAGAACCTCATTGGGTGTAACATCAGGAGCAAGGAGAAGGAATAGTCACCCTTTTCAAACCCATAAAGCTGCTTTTAGAGCTCTAAATCAACTTCTGAAGGCTCCTAACTTGACTACATAGGAAAACTGGAGTCCTAAATACAAGTGCCTGTCCTTCATGTAAATGGTTAGAAGGACCTGAAGCAGACTATTTAAATAATAGAATCCATATGCACCAGAGTAAAGATGAACTAAGATCTGTTCCTTACTGAAGGAAAATAAAAGCTGATAAAAATAAATTGATAAATAAAAGCCCCTAATGTAAATTATTTACTTAATATGGCATGTCTGGGCAGAGAAGAAAGATGTGCCTTGAGATCCACAAAGCCATTAACTGGCTGTGCCTACTCTTTTAAGAGCTGGAGTTCTGGAGCTCCATATCTGAAACACAGGAAAATACATTTCCTGAAAGTCCAAAATCATATAATCAGAGGAGCAAAGAGTCATTAAAGTTGGAAAAGACCAAAGACCTCCAATATCATCAACTCGAACCTTTGACTAAACAACACCTTGTCAACTAAACCATAGCCCTAAAAGGCACATCCAGGCATTTCTCAAACACTTCCAAGGATGGTGATTCCACCAAATTCCTTTGTAGTCCAGTCCAATGCCTGGGCCTCCTTTCAGTGAAAAAATTTTATATCAGGATATCTAACCTGAACCTGTCCTGGCACAGTTTGAGGCAATGTCTGCTTGTCCAGTCACTTGTTGCCTGGGAGAAGAGGCCAATCCCCACATGGCTACACCCTCCTTTCAGGGAGCTGTAGAGAGTGATTAAGGTCACTCCCAAGCCTCCTTTTCTCCAGGATTAACAAGCCTATCTCCCTCAGCTTCATCTTATATGATTTATTCTCTATACTCTTCCCCATCTCCATAGCCCTTCTCTGGACTCACTCCAGCACCTCAATGTCTTTCCTGAATTGAGGGGCCCAGACCTGGACACAGGATTTGAGGTGCAGACTCACCAGTGCCCAGTACAAGAGGACAATCCCTAATGGCATCCTGGTCCTGCTGGCCACACTGTTGTTGATCCAGACCAGGATGCCATTGGTGTTCTTGGCCACCTGGGCACAGGCTGGCTCATGTTCACCTGTTGCAACCACTCTTAACCAGCATCCCCAGGTCTTTTTTTCTGCCACGCAGCTTTCCAGCCACTCTGCCCACACTCTGTGGCACTGCAGGGGGTTGTTGTGGCCAAAGTGCGGGACTCGGCATTTGCTTTATTGAACCTCATACAGCTGGCCTCAGCCCATCGATCCACCTTGTCCAGACCAATTAACACTTATATTTATTGCACATATTAACACTTTAAATACAAGGAAAATCCATATTCTCAATGGAATCAATCTCAATGGAATAATTCAAAATGGGATCAATTAATGATTCCATTTCCATCTTGGGTTTAGATAGCAGATAAAGTTTGAAGACCTCAGTGAACGTGGAGAATTATCATGTTGAATTAGACATGAAAACACTTTGAGGAATTGAACTGAGGACTGAGAAAGGTGCTACTAGTGGCTGCACCACATGAAGGTGCCCGAGGGGTGGGTCCTGGAGGCAGCTCTCCTGACAGCACAAGCAGCAGAGAGGGCTGAAAGTTGGGGTAGCAGCTGGTGTGTGTGGCAAAGCTGAGTAGAATAAGGTTAATCAAAGGAAGAGCTCTAAGCTTGATCTAGATGTGGTCAAGCAGAGGGATCTACTAAAGACATTCAGAATAATGACTCGGACAAATGTTTTTAGCAGTCTGAACTGGCTGACTGGGAGTAGTGCATAAATGAGACCACAAAATGGAGAAGACAGAAGATTTATGTGGATTATTAGTTACAACAGGTTATACTTGATTTCAAGGAGCATATTAAATAAGACTAATGGAAACAACACTATTTTTTTCTCATGAAAAAGCAGGAGGTGTCTAGGGTCAAATTTCCATGAAACACAATATGCATTTTCCAATGGGTCAAAGGGCTGAAAACATCTGACTGCAGAATCTCTCCCATAAAAGCCTAATTACTTTGAATATTTTTAGTCATGTCTCTCATCATAACTGATCATCATAACTCATCATAACTAATTTCAACATGGCAACAAAGAAAAAAAATCCCCAAAATTTGACTTTTGATGGTTTTTTTTTTTTCATATAAATGTATCACAACAAGAAGCAAAATCTGAGAAGGTCATAGTTGAGCACATCCCAATAATGTCTGTCCCTGGGAAACAGCAAACTCAGTTATATACCGGAATCATAGAATGGCCTGGGTTGAAACGGATGTTAAAGATCATCTAGATCAATCACCCTGCCATGGGCACAGACATCTGCTACTGGACCAGGTTCCTCAAATCCCCATCCAACCTCGCTTTGAACAATTCCAGTAATGGGGTATCCACAACCTCTCTGGACAATCTGTTCCAGGGCCTCTTTACTCACAGTAAAGAATTTTTTCTCATATCTAATCTAAACCTACCATCTTTCAGGGTGAAGTTATTCCCCCTTCTCTTATTACATATTATATACCTATTTACATACCTTTGAAAAAGTGCCTCTCCGTCTTTCTTGTAGGTTCCATTCAGATACTGGAAAGCTATAATTAGGTCACCCTGAAGTCTTCTCTTATCCAGGCTGAACGATTCCAGCTCTCTCAGCCTTTCATCACAGGAGAGATGCTCCATCCCTCTAATCAACTTGGTGGCCTCCTCTGGACTTGCTCCAACAGGTCAATTTCCTTCCTGTGCTGGGCACCCCAGAGCTGGACACAGCATTCCAGGGGGAGAGCTGGGCACTGTATGACTGACCCTCTGCTGCAGGTTGCCAAGGCTCAGATTCCTTCAGGGTAACAAAGATCCTCTCTACACCAGGCTACCTTCTGGAGGCTGCTTTGTAAGGGCACCTTATTAGTGATAAGCAAAAAATTACAATTAATGTAGAAAGGAACCATAAAAATTAGTGGGTTAAGGCAATTCAATTAACATTTTAAAGTAATTTTTAATTGTAGAGAAATGTTGATATTCTATTTGGTTTTCAACTCTCACTTATTTTGAGACTAAAAGAAAGCTGAAGAAACAAATAAAGAGAAAATATTCTTGCTTGAGCAAATTCCTGCCTGGCAAAAGGCTGCATCATAGGATATTGTATGTATACTTTTATACCTCGGCCATCAATCATTAATACGGGGGCTCAAAGAATCATAATTAAGTTTAACTGTATTGTAGACTTGTTATCTATTTAAAACCACAGAAACAAAAGACATAGATGTCTATGGCTCTGCAATGCCCCTCTCAGTAGTACATGGGGTCCACAAAGTCAGACATTCCAGAAAGACTATGCTGCTTCTGATCCTTGCTCACACAGGAAAAAAAAAGGGAGAAAAAGAAAGTCCCTATTTTAATGCTGACAACATATTAAATGAAGAAATTAAATGAAAAAATTCTGGGAGGGTATACATAATGATAAGAAAGTAAAATAGCAGTGGTTACATTTTCTATGGTAGACATAATTGATATGTTTGTTGTCTGTGATTCACACATTATTTTAAGTTTCTGAGGGGGATTTTATTGCAAAATATTCTGCATTTTAAATACTATTTAATTATGGTTTGTTTCCTTAGGGATTATATCACCATGTGACTTTAATTTGGTATATACCCTAAGGGGCAGCATATTTTCAATTATGAAATATTTCCTCCAGAAACAATAATAGTTCAATGATTTATTGCAGGATCCTATTAGAAGGTGCCTCATACAAGTGAAATCTGAAATGCAATTGGCTTAACAATATAGTATAGGCAGGACTAAAATGCATGTGAACTGAGCGTATGGGCCTTTTTCACAAAAATCATATTTATATACTTTCATCCTCTGCATAATACTTCAATTATTATATCTTGAAAAAAGAACTTGGAAAGCTGAGAGCTATGAAACATTTACATTATTATCTCTTCAAAAAGTTCATTTTTGGACAAGTATCATTTGGATAGGGATTAACTTAATCAGAGATTTTGAATCTTCTTTACTTTAATTTTTAATCTCTTTTTAAAAATATGTCTGAATCTTAAAAAGGCCTAAACCTGTAGTCACAAAGCACTGCTTCAAAAAAGGGGAAAAAAAAGAAAAAAGAAAAAAGAAAGTTTTTAAAGCAGCCACCAGCTGTAAGAGAGATAGTGCAAGCAGCAGATTTGTGACAGAGTGGAGCATGAAACCCATCAGCTGATGAGTGAAAATCCCTGGTTTCTAATTAATCGAGGTACACAGGCCAAGGGATGAAGAGGATCAGGGAAATGAAATCAGGAAAAAGATACCATCAGTCATTTCTGCGGCCCATTGTCATACTTCAGAATCTGCTGTAATGAATCACTCAGGCATTCCACAGATACATTCAAATGGTGAAGAAAATTCATTGTCCGGTGAAGAGTGTTTGATAAAAATCTTTCTTTTCCCCCCTCTTTGTCAGAAGCCTATGATCAGAAAAGGAAATCCAGACAGCACAACAGGTGTGCTTTTGCAAGCCTGGTGAAATCTGCAAATGAACAGAGGCACTAAAGAATTTTTTTGTACTAAAATTTCACCAAAATGAAAAAAGTCACTTGTAAGAGCAGGCAGTGGTAAAATGCACTGAAAACAACTGAAGATTAAGGGGATAAAACATATAAATGCTCTTCTGGTTGAGAAGTTCCTCTCCTGATAAAACCATCTTATATGGTAAGGGTGAACAATTATATTTTTTAGTATATTTTTGCCAATCATTTCCAGATATTGAAATCTGTCTTGAAGAGCTACTAACCCATTAGCTGGCCCAAATTTAAGACAGCACTAAACTGTCATTCTAAAACTTGGAGAGGGGCAGGAACAACTACCTTTTTTGAAAAGGGGAGAGTTTAATTTTGTTCTCAAAGACAAAACAAAAACATTTAAAGGCAAAAGGGTTTTGCTTTTTTCCTCTCTTAAAGGCCTGTACAAGCACACACTCATGCAAATACTGCGAACAATGACATGCTTGCATGTTGGGTATCAGTTATCAGACTCGTGCAAAGGTCTTAGTATCTATAAAATATTAGACCTAAAGTTTTCACAAATTGAAATCCCCTTTATTTAAAACTGGGAACAATATATTTTTCTCCTTTTTTTTCTTTTTGTTTTGCCTATGGCTCAACTTTTTGACCCTGAGCAGCTCTTACGCTAGTGTATTTCTTAAAGTGGCATCCCCCATTAGGTGACACCAGAATATAATTTTTTTTAAATAATCAGGTGCTATACTAAGACGTATAAGGAAGGCTGATTCATTTTAGATTTAATTACCATAATATAGGGGTTTGCTGTCTATAGTATCAATCACTGAGACACTTTATAGTTGATAATATTAAAATGACAATAATGAGAATTCTGCTGCATGATGAAAATAATTTTAATCATGGGTAGATTACAAATCCATTTACTGTTACAGTTACTAAGAATTCTATTATCTGCCTCCTATTGTGAAAGATGTTGAAACTTGTTTTCAGGAAATGTAAAAGATTATAGAGGTATGTGCTCTATGCAAAGTTTCTATCCCAGCAGAGCAACAAAAAACTGCTTAATACCAGGAGCTGCTAAAGATAAAACTTGCCAAGTGAACTTGTAGCTACATCTCTGCATGAACACACACCTGGCTAATCAGATCTATTTATAGGCTCAAGGACAATGTGGATAGCTGGTTTAGTTTCTCACCATGACTTCTTCTACTCACAAACAGTACTAAGCCGGGTGACCAGCTGTTGCCTCTATAATGAAGTTTATTAATTACTATCTCCAGTCTAATGTATAGACATAGATAATTTAGAGAGTACTTAGTTTTTATGGTAGCTGTACCTCTGATGTTTTTCTGTGACTATGGACCTATCATCTCAATTATTTTTCTTCCTTTCTTTTATTTTTTTTTTTTAATTCTGTTCAACACTAAACAGCTACTGCTACAACAGGGCTGCCAGCAGGCTGGGATTGCCTGTGTCTCCTCTTTAAACACACTAAGGCTGCTACCATAAGTTCATAGAATGGTTTGGGTTGGAAGGGACCTTAAGGATCATCATGGTTCCAACCTCCCTGCCATGGGCAGGGGCACCTGCCAGTAAAACAGGTTACTCAAAGCTCCATCCAGCCTGGTCTTGAACACTTCCAGGGATGGGGCATCCACAACTTCTCTAGGTAACCATTGCCTCACCAACCTCACAGTAAAGATTTTTTTCCTAATATCTAGTCTAAATCTATCATCTCAGTTTAAAACAATTACCCCTTGTCCTATCACTACATGCCCTTGTAAACAGAACCTGTCTTGCTTTCTTGTAGGTCTCCTTTAGGTACTGGAAATCTGATCTGACATCTCTCCAGAGCCTTGTCCTCTTCAGGCTGAAAACCCCAACTCTCTCAGCTTATCTTCATAGGAGTGGTGCTCTAGCCCTAACGTCATCTTCATGGCCCTTCTCTGAACTTGCTACAGCAGGTCCATGTCCTTCTTCTGATAGGGCCCAAGAGCTGGATGCAGTATTCCAAGTGGGGTTTCACTGGTGCAGAGTAGAGGGGGATAATCCCCTCCCTCAGCCTTCTGAACACACTCCTCTTGATGCAGCCCAGGATGCAGTTGATTTTCTGGGCTGCACGTGCACATTGACAGGTCATATTGACCTTCTCATCAACCAATACCCTCAAGTCCTTCTTGTAAGAGAGTCTGTCCACTTGGACATGAAGCTATTGACAGTAACTCTTTGAGCACAGCCATCCAGTCGATTTATTATCCATCAAATCCATGACTCTCCAGTCAACAAGGATGTTGTATGGGACAGTGGCAAATGCTTTTCACAAGTCCAGGTAGCCACCAGTCACTGTTGCCTCACCAATAATGCTGTAACCCTGTCATAGAGGACCATCAAATTTGCCAGACATATTTTCCTTTAGTGAAGGCATGTTGGTTGTGATCAATCACCTCCTTGTTTTCCATGTGCCTTAGCAGTTTGCAGGAGCATACTGCGGTCAGAATGGCTAGCCGGTCATACCCCTGATCTTTCTTTTTTTCCTTTTAAAAAATGAGGGTTACAGTTTCCTCTGGACCCGCAGACGCGTCTCATCAAGTTCTATGGCTTTGTGCACCTTTGGGTTCCTTAGATGTTCTTGAATCTAATCTTCTCCTATGAGAATGAGAATGAATGGTTCTTCATTCTCCCAGTCCCAGCTTTTTCCTTCTGATTCTCAGGCAGTGTGACCAGAGCACTTTCCTATGATACTTGGGGCAAGTATGGGGATAGTGAAAAGAATTCCAGAGACAATCTAGTACCAAAGTACTGTTGTGGCTTGAAGGGTTGAAGGTCTCAGATAATTTCCTGTTCACAAAATGTCCAGGTGGGAACACTGAACTCTAAATGCCCCTAGCTGGCATCTGCACTGGGAGAAGTGGCCAGGATGCAGAACAATTGGACAAGGGGATTTCTCAGGCTAGAAGTGATTTTTCCTGAAGCACACATGCTGCTGCTGCTGCACCCCTGCAGTGCTGGAAGAGCTGTGATGTCTAAGAGCTGTTCTGTTCCAATTTCATTTAAAACAAACAAAGAAACCACACTGAAGTAATTTTAATGCAGGATTTTGGAGAGGGTCTTGTACTGCTGAAACAAATAGCATAAGCTTCACCCTGCTGAACCTTTTTCTGAAACCGTGTGTGACTATGTGTGCACATATACATTAGCACTGCTTTGATTATATAATGTAATGAGCTCAGTGGATTTATTCTGGATTTACACTATGGAGCCTCAGAGCAGAGTTTGGAACAGTGTTTTGTCTTTAAGATGCCAGTTTTGTAAATGCGTTTCTTTTCTTAAGGATACTGATGAAAATTTATTACTGATTTTTCATGCATAACTTTGCAATGGAATCAGATTTTTATGTTCCAGCTTCATCACTGTTTCTGAATTGGGATTAAAAATTTTTACAAACTTAGTAGAGAATCAGTTATCATCAAAGTCCCCAGGAGCTCATTTACTGGTGTGCAAACTGCGCCCCACACTGGTCCCCTGCTTTGGAGGAACTCAATGAATAAATTAAATTTCCAGAGACAGCCAGCTTTATAATCCTGGCCTACTGCTTTTCCTTCCTTCTTGCATAATTTTTTATCATTCTGGGCTTCATTCTCTGTGTTTGGCCTCCGTTGCTGACCAGTGGGTCCGGGGGGAGGGACAATAGGGCTCAGAAGTCTGGGAGCATGACTTACAGGGAGCAGTGGGCAAAATAGTAGATGGTTACAAAAGCCACAAAACACATTTGTAAAATTGGTAGTCAATGGAGAAAAATTGTAACATATACTGTCTGCACCTTAATATGCATGAGATATACCATTAGTAAAATGAACAATAATAAATATAGAATCAGTCTGGGGTTTTTTAATGAGAAACAGGTTTCTTCTTTTTTATTATATCAGTCTCCTCAAATATATTGCTACTGAACCTTTTTAAACAACCATAATTTTATCTGAACAATAAATCTGTTGCATTATTTTTTACCTTGTGTTTAATAAAGCATGAAACAAACGAAAAAAACCCAAAACTTTACAGGTAGCATGATCTTCTTTAAGAAAAAGTGAAATAGCAACAGCAACAAAAAATCCTTTCAATCAGTCTATTTTTTAACTCAGAAAGACTATTTGGAAAGGTTCCCATCAAAGTGATTTTCTGCAGATAGCTCATAGGTGATCAGGATGAAACCCCACTGCTTCTGCACTTCAAATATTTATCATATATATGTTTGCTTGAATCTTGATAAGGGTGAGATTTGGGACTTATGGACACTGAGATAGGATGTCACCTGAGACACTCATCTGATTCTGAATGCAGACAGAAGGAAAGTGCCTAGGAGAGGCCAGAAAAGAGGGAGGGAGAGAGTAAGGGATACTACGAATGGACAGCCCTTGTTCCCAGCTCTAATATCCCGCTGCAATTATTTTGTGGACATCCACTCCTTGCCTGCACAGGAGATAGGGCTATAAGTGTATGTTATTTTTTAATTACAAGGGGGTAGAAAAAATCCTGATGATGGGCTGGAAGGTGCCATTGCATTGTTATTTTTTTCTCTCCCTTCGTTTGCTGATTATGTGAGCTGGGCTCCTTTGCTAGCCGATGATAAGCAGAATTTCCATGTTCTCTGCATAATTAATCCATCTCTGCCTCTCTTCATGCCAACTCGCCCGTTATCGCCGGCACATGCCTGAATTGCAAAAGAATCCGCTCTTCAATTGGAACTTATTGATATTCTAAGAAAAAAAAGAGAGGGGGAAAAAACTGAAAATCCTTAAGTTTAAGCCGCAGATTTTTAAATGGATTAATTTCGCTGCAATCGCAGCCATCTAAGGCAGGAAGGCAGGCAGAGCAAATTGAAAGCATCTCCATGTTTGCAGAATTCGGTCCAGAATGCTGAAATATACTGGCACAGTTCTCTTTTAAAGTCAGAAAATTACCATTCATTTACATCACATGAAATACTTTTTTATGCTAGAAATATTCAAGAGACGTTCCTTAAATGCCTGCTAATGCTAGATAACATTTCTAACTTTCAACATTTTGCTAGACTTTGATATGACATGATAGGAATGCCTGCCAGTGTGGAATATTATATGTACCCATAATCTCTTTTTATCACATATTTAGATTATATCATCCTCTCCCTAAACCATCCTGAAGTAGTCTTTAAACAATGTACTCTGTGTCGTAGGCTCCTATTTAGTATAGTTACATGAGCCCAACTTGGTAGGGCACATTTAGACTGTCCAGTACGAAGGGTTTTTTAAAGTGACAACACACGATGCTAAAAATACAGTTCATCTTTTTCTACCTTTCACAAAGTTAGGTTGCATTTCTTATGGTCCTTTCTACATTTAGAGATTCTGTTTTCACTCATTTATAACATGTGCTGTGTTTTGTTATTTCGATGCAGCTCTTGAGGATTGTACTTACATTTTAAAAGGGCTCAGCTGTACTCCATACCAGCCTGGCACTGCATGTGGAATAACAAGAGCTAGTGGCAAGCTAAGACTTTTCCTCTTCTCTTTTTTTTTTTTCCTCAAATGGTATGAAAATCAAAATATTCTTCTCCTTTTATTTCTCTAACACTAAATTCACATCCTTCATTTCCTTGACCCTAGGAAGCAGCAGCATTCAGCAACACTGAGAGATTTATTTAATGCCTCAGCTAAGCCACAATGTATCTGGCATTCCATGCCCATATGCTAGAAATCAGCAATTTATGCTGCTGTAGAAGGAAATGTTGACACACAGTTAACAGAGGCGGAAAAGTTGCTACACTGACTGCAAATGGAGATTTAGCTGTTAAGAAATCTTTGTTACTATTAGACAGATGTCTTTTATTTGAAAAATACATAGGAAAGAAATTTTAAAAATAGACGATCTCACAGGCACATATCAGAGACCAAAAAAAAAAAGAGACATACTGCACAACAATGATATTTGTGGCAACATCTGTTTTAGATACAAAACAATGAGCTTAATACATGGTTGGGCCATCTTACCCTATAAAATTAGCACTTGTAATGAATTTTATGTCACTAGCAAGTAAAGAAAATGCCACTGTTCTAGTTTGGATTCTCAGGCAATAAAAAGCACCATACAAGAATGACTAGTGATCACATTAGGATATGTTTTTATATAGCAGGAAGAGAACAAAGAAGGTTTTCTGGTTGCTTCATAATGATTGACAGTCTTAAAGCACCAGTGAACTTGAGGATATTTCTGGCATATTAAAATTTTAACACTGCAGTTTTGGGAAAATCAAAATGTTTGAAAACACTTGATAAAAAAGATAGTTATGTTTACATTCAACTCTATAAGCTGCTAAGAGAAATAGCTAAAACCATACTTAAAATAATCAAAAATTTTAAGCATCTCTGAAATTGTATGCTTAGCACATGAATAAAATCTCCGAGGAAGAAAATTTCTGTGTTCTTTTTGCATATATCTGTAGCATCAATAAGTAAATAACAAATTCATAGCTAGTATTAAAAATTGCTGGACATATATATTTCCAATTGTGTACAATTTTGTTAAAAATAACAGTTTCCAACCTAATTTGGGAGAAAAAAAATAATACAAGATTACATATGTGTGCTGCATAATGTCACACAACTTCCTAATCTCTTACAGTGAAATCCTGGCTCTTTTAAAGTCAATCATGAAATCCATATTGCCTTAAGTTACACCTGCATTTCAGCAAAATTTTAGTAGTACAATCATGTTTAATTAAGCTTATACAACAGTCAGTGTTGATTATTTATATCAGAAAGTTTCTTCTAATAATTTATACTGCAAACCTACCACACTGGCATCATTATACCACACAAAAAAATTCAAACACACTAAACTAATCATAGAGATTAAAAAAATTGCAGGTATTAATTCAAACATATGCCTTTTATATTTTTATATCTATTTATATTCCACCTTTTTATTATCATCCTATTGTACATAATAGGTTACATAATATTACATTCTGCAATAATTATTTAAGAAACTACAAATTTCCATACTGATTTAGGAACCAAAATTACTTTACTAATACTTTGAAGGATTTCATGGAATACTTTTTTGCACCTGAAAAGAAGGCAACAGCCACAGCAATGAGGAAAAAGGGGATTTGTAGCACACAGCAATCTTCCAGTTATTCAGCATATTTCAGCATTTGTTTCAGATGATAAATGTAAATTTCTCAAGCTCCTTATTATCAATTTCTGTATTGATTCAGCCTTTTAGAAGATCAACATGTAGACAAATAAAAAAAGAGATCAGTGCTCAGCAGAAATGTACCCTCATTTAGAAGCCTAGATTCGGTGCAAATCAAACGACTGCAATTTATCCATGCATGGCATTGCCTAGCATTAATCTATCCTCAATTTTATAACTGGAAAGCAACTGTAAATGAATTACCAATTGATTTGTAAATTTTACTTAGAGAAATTTCCTTGCTCCTTCTAAAAATAATACTCTGTTTAATTTAGGGTTTCAGAGTTTGTTCAGTATATGAGGTCATCTTTAGAGAGTTTTGCAGTGAAATCTGTACCAAGGAAGCTGGGAACACTTTTCAGTTCCTCGATGCTTGCCCGCTGCATACTGAGCTACCTGGCAGGAAGTACAGCATAAGCAGCAGATTTCAGCACCTATCAGCCACGGTCAAGAGATGAATCAGAATCCTATGGAATCCCATGGATGCAGAGGGATTTCCCAGGCTGCATGCAGAATATAAAGGATTTATTGTTTGTTCTGGCAGGCATGCACCATCTGCAATGTAAAGACTGACTGATATTTAGAATCTTTGGAAAGCTGTTGTGCCTACCCACTTTTACCTTCCTGAAGACGTGAAAGAAAACCCAAAGTCCTCATTATGATGGAACTGTGGCAATGAGTGGGGCTATGTCACTTGGTGCCTGTGTGTTAATCCTAGTAAGGACACCTAAGAAATCAGTTGTGATATGCAGCCCACAAAGAAAGGCCCTTAGCAACCAAGAGTCAAAATACTGTAGGCAAACACAGAGTATTTGATTTGTCCATAAAAATCCTCGTATAGGTTACATGAAGAGAATTTGGCATCTTGCTACTATAATAATAATTTAAGTAAAGAATAACACAAAATCATAACAGTCTGAACAACTAACAAAAAAATTACCCTCTTATAAGAATAAGTGGTAGGTGCAATGGGAGCCTCTCTTTGGAAAGGAGCCTTGATAAGGGTCCTCAAATGATCTCTGGCTTCAGAGATGATCAGTGAGTTTACCTGCACATGTAAACTCCTGCTGTAGTTATGTAGCAGTAAGACCTTAATAGGAAGTTATGAGGGAACAAATAGACACAGAGAAATCCAGCTGGAGAGATATCTCAGTTCATTTTAATAAGAACAGATTTGCATTTTCATTTTATATCCTCAAAAATGTACCCTTGACTCTAACCTCCAGGATGAACTATTATCAGCAATAGTAAATAAATAACTTGCCAGATATTATCACACATTCCTATGTCTCAGTATTTAGGTCTCAGATAAGTGTTTAGGTTTAAGAAAATACAAAATTTTCTTTAAAAAACCCTATGAATTGCAATATGGTCACCTAAGTATCCATGAAATTCTCAGTGATAGATCTAGGGAGCTTTCTCCCCTTCCTTACTCTCTCGTTTGTTTTCCTTGGGACCTGGGAAGAAAACTAAAGCATGTATAATTCTGAACTCAGTTCTATGAAACCAAAGTGAATGGACTATACACAACTTTTAGTGAGTGTCAGACTGTGTCTTAAAAAGCACAGAGTTATAGGTAAAACATTGAATTTATTTGCAGGGTGCAATAATTATTTTTTTTGCCACAAATCCTGGCACAGAGCTACAAAGAGATTTTCTGTATTAGAAAAAAATAGAAGACAGAGTTTTCACGAACAGGAGTTACAATTTAGGTATAAAATGTGTATTTTTTCCATTGTATAAAAAAAGCCAGAAAAAGTAGTAGAAATCAAAACTTTTCCCAGCATAATATATTAACAAAGAAATGTTTGCATGAAAAGCCCATAAATACATTAAACCTTAAGCTAAAGTTGCCAACAGAGGGAAAAAATAGAGCATTTCCTGGAACCAGGATTGCCAGTGTGTGCTTTATGGACTCACCTTGATTGTTTGTTATTTGTTGAGAGCTGACTGGAATCAGAATCAGAATCAGATTCAGCCATCCTTTCTGACCCTGGGGCAGTTTGACTCAGGAACAGGAGTGGTGTAAGCCCAAATCAGAAAGAAAGCTTTGTGACATTCACTGGTCAGTGATATACAAATGAAGTGGCACAAAACTCCCACTGCACTCGCACAGGCTTATCAAAACAATACTTCATGATAGGACTTGAAAATGGAAGGTGGCCTTTGGCAAATAAAAAAGGGGGCAACCATTCCAAAACTAGAAGGGCAAATGGATGCAGGCACTAAAATAGCAACTGCAGAAATAACAGATGAGAGTTTCCAGCCTATTGCAAAAGAAGATGGTCCTTCTTTGAGTAAGTGAGTTTTGTGCTCAAGTGAATCACAAGAACAGGCCATTGAATATCTGCCTCTTGGTGCCACATCTGCACAACTGTTCTGTGGCGTGATTACAGATACACCTCAACGATGAGGCACAAATCCCTAGAGGAAAAACTTTCCACTGCAGATCCATTCCAAGGCAGATTGCAGCCTGGTAATAGAAAAGGCAGAGCCATAGAGTTGCCAGCATTTGACAAATCACAGTGAGTCCTTTTGCCTCAGTGAGATAGAGCAAGGAGAGCTCAACTGTCTGAATCTGTGGCATCTAATGAACAGGAACACAATTACCTCAAACCGTTAACAAAGAAAAAATAATTTTTTCCGAAGCTGAATTTACTATGGGCTATTGCAGCTCATAACAAAAGTAAAGCGAAAACCTAGACAGAACTGAGCATATTTTTTATTTTTCCATTTGAAACCTGGGATTATTTCCTCCAGGCATTTGGAAGGACAATGCTAGCAGAACCCTGTTTGCCAGTAAAGCTCAGTTTTGGAAATCACCATCAGTCAGCATGAAAATGGGACCAGTGGTATGGAAATGAGCTCATTACTATTATTTTTTTGCTGGCACATGCACAATTTGTGCTTTTAGAATTTTGAAAAGCGGGACATGAATTGCAAAGAAAAAATGAGTTAACAATATTAAACAGTCAGTTGCTAATTACTGAGCAATCCAAACCTGCGTCTGGAATGACATGCTCAGACATCCAGCTGGACCTCAGGCCATATGCTATCCTAGATCCTCACGCACAGCTCCCACTACTTTCAAACACTGCAGTGTTGGGTAAAAAGTTCAGTGCACAGATTAAAATATGCTCAGAGATATATATTTGTAGATACTTTGAAAAGAATAGTAAATATCTGCAATTTACCAGTAAAATAAAAGGATGAGAGCTGTAGACAGCAAGGTAGGAAATCAGTCTGAATCATTGCTCTTGTTTCACTTTCATTGTTTTGTTTGGAGCAGAAATGTCCAATAACTCCATTTCTGTTTTTTCTCTGTAAGGAGGCTACTTACATAGATTTAGAATGTTACTTCATTGTAGTACCACATTTCAGCTGCCACAGATCACATTTGTAATTGTTCAATGTAAGAAATGAAGTTTATTATCTACTTATTGATCCCGAGGTATAATACTTGGCAGAAAGAAACATAAAGAAAATTCTAATACAATGTAGTAAGTTTTAATGGTGTAATTCCAAGGATAATAATATTGCTAAAAATATTATTTCCCTAAGTATGAAAAGTCATTTACCTTTAGCTCTAGGTTTCTTCTTGGTCCTAGCTAAAATATTAACTTTTAATTTATTTGAATTGTATTTCTTATCATGTATTTTCCAGATAGAGACCACCTACATTAAAAACTAAACATATGCTCAACTAAACCAGATATTCTATGGTATCTTCTTGTAACAATGAAGATTTCATTAAGCATATTCTTCAGTGGTATGAGTTCCTAGATTTATGTCATATTATCTCGCATATATAAAAAATAACCCTTCATAAATAAATTTCAAAATAATACAGAGAAGTCTTTAAAAAATACAGGTGCCTGATTTTGATTTTCACTTCCAAAACTACATTTGCTTGCATGTTTTGCATTTATAAATTATTTCAGCCTGGATCAGTGATTTGTCGTTGATCAAACAGATCCAATGTTGTAAATTTGCTGGTCAGCACAGTCATGCAACCAGTTGCAATAAGGCAGAGGAATCTACAAGTTTAAAGAAATTCCCAGGAACTGAGCCAATACCCTCCACTCCTTTTGGATATTTAGTTGTTATTCTGATGGGCTTAAAACTGTGGCAGAAGAAAGCATCTATTTTGTGAGTTTTTCATGAGGAAAGACTGAAGTGGCAGGACTCAAAAACACCCAGCAACTTACATCAAGGCTTGTTTTCATGATGCTTTCAAACATCTGTGATTCTTACTCATGCAAACAACATACTAGTGTGGTCTTGTAACTAGATTTAAATAACTAAGAATTAAAACAACTAGAATTATAGAATCCTTTAGGTTGGAAAAGATCTTCAAGTCCAATCATTAATCCAGCACTGCCAAATCTACCACTAAACCACGTTTTTAAGTGCCACATCTACATGTCTTTTAAACAAATTCAGTAATGGTGACTCAACCTGTTCTTGGGCAGCCTGTTCCAATGCCTAACAGCTCTTTCTGTGAATTAATTCTCCCAATAATCAAACTGCCCTGTCTCAATTTGAGGCAATTTCCTCTCATCCTACCCCATTTTGCTTGGGAGAAGCAATCGACTCTTACAACCTCTTTTCACGGAGTTGTAGAGAATGACAAGGAATCTCCTGAGCTTCCTTTCCTCCAGGTGAGCACCCCAGCTCCCTCAGCTGCTCCTCACAGCACCTGTGCTGCAGACCCTTCCCCAGTGTTGTTGCCCTTCTCTGGACATGCTGCAGCCCCTCAGTATCTCTGGTATTGGGGGGCCCAGAGCTGAGCACAGACTCAAGCTGCAGCCTCTCCCGTGCAGAGTACAGGGGGATGCTCTTTGCCCGAGTCCTGCTGGGCACACTGCTTCTACACAAGCCAGGACACCATTGGCCTAGTCAAAGCAGAAGCTCATAAAAGACAGAATATCATGGTAGAAAGATTTGGGTTATACATCTTAAATTCCTTCACAGAAAATAAATGTTCCTTCATATACAAATACATCAAGGACCTGGTAGCATCATTTAAGAACAAATCCTCTATGATTTGGACTAATATTTTTCATGCAGCTAGTCAACATTGTATCTGTGAAATGTGAATTCAAAATACAGATTATTCTACTAGCTAAAAGCTGGATATTTGCACATTTGCCTCCCATATTCATAAACATTTTCATGCAGAAAACAATGAAGAAAAATCCCATGGAAAGTTGAAATCCTAAGCAACTAATTTTCCACTTTAGGAGAAGTCTCAGTGATCACTGTGAGCCTTATTATTGCTTTATTTGTGGGAATTACTAGCTCTTAAATTGTTCTGTTGCAAATCTGAAACATGCAATAATTTACATTACAGTAATATTTAATAGAGAACTGAGAATTCTGAGGTAGTTTACAAGTGGAGCTACTATTACACTTCTTGTAGCATTTTTCCATTAAAAAGTTAACAAACTGGATTAATTGCTTTGTGACAATGTTTCTTTTTAAAACCTGCTGTTTCAATGCAGCAAAAATGCTGTATACTGTCACCAGTATTATTCTGTTTTAAAATACTGCTTTTCTCCCTCAAAGTTTATGGTGTACATACATACACCATGCATTTTGCATTCTATTGCACTAATTCATGCTATAATAACCTAATAAATCAGCGAGCTTTAAAGAACTCACACAAATGCATGTGTGGTTTGTGTGAGAAAAAACCCAGAGATTCTTCAAATTCCATGCAGTCATAGTAAATTTATAGATTGTTAAATGTCATATATGGCAGATATTATTAATTTGAAAGGGAAAATAATTTCACATTTCTAAACTGAACATGTATTTACTTACAAATTACATTACAATTACATAATTTTGTTCTCTCCCTTAGTTATGCACACTGATAGAGAAACCTGGGGACAAATCTGCAAAACACTTGACAAAAATGTAAATGATATCTGGATTCCTTGATTTACTTGAAAGTTATTATAAAAGTTGCAGTAGCTAAAAGGCATTGATTTTTAAAATAAATGTGTATTTTAAAGGTGACAAAATGGAGTACAGCATAAGTGTAAATTCAAATTATCTATTGCTTTACCATAAATCATAAAGTGTAGTTATTAATTAAGGTATTTAATGCTTTTATAGCCATTTTCACATATCTTCAAAAAAGTATATTAATAATAGATAATAAAACTGGAGGTAGACACTACATATAGTATACTTCTGAAATATACATTTTTGAGTGACTATTTCATAATCCATTGAATATAGAATATTACTTATTTTTGCAGTAGATGATGCAGATTTAGGATTCTTCTCAGGAAAAAAAAGACTTCCAAGAAATACAAATTCTAAAGTCTGTAGTATCATGTACTAGATAGTTGCTGTGGCTTAGGACTGAGGCAACTTGACTCAGAAGGCAAAAGTATCCTTTTATTAGATATGAACCTTTTGATTCCATTTTCTGCCCTATTCAAAAGTCATGTTGAATATCTAGATCTTTTTGCTTCAAAATTCCACCCTGAACTGCAGGTGAATGAAATGAAATCCAGTCTGTTGACTGTACAAGAGAAAGGTATGTGGACAAAAGGTTACAGGCAACTGATAAAAATCCACTTCTCAGTGGAATATGTGCAGAAACAGTAAAAAAGCTCACTTTATAGTAGTTATGATTACTGATTCCCTCATGTGGGTAAGTGAAGTATATCTCATGCACCTTGTTTGTCTTGCATATCCTTGCCAGCTTGCCAAGTGTATTTAGGCTCAGAAGCTCCTCCAGTCTGGAGAACAGGCTTCAGCCATCTGAACCTGCATTTGCAATGGGTGGAGTGGGAGTGTGCCTCTTTGGGATGTACCCTAGAATAATTTTGCTGCTGTGCCACACTTTGTGGGTAGTTTGGGAACAGACCTGCATCTTGCAGCTGGAGGTTTGTCAAATAGGACCAAGAACAATTGGGTCAATTTGTCACAGGACAACTGGGTTTTCTTTTCAGGCACATTTTTGTGACAGTACAAAGTGCCCTAAAATTTAAAGGCCACCAAGGAAAGGTAGTACCACTTTAGGTGGTTGTATATAAGCATGTTTCTATGGTCCTATTCAGAAATTAATTTGAAATTAGTTTACTAGATATAGCAAAATATATGCTTTGATTTCAATGAGTGTTATAAAGTAAGGTCCCATTTAAACAAACCCTGAACCAAAAATGATGCAGAGGGCATAATGTTTGTCTTCACTGAGTAAAGACAAAATAATTCATTCCTAACTGTACTTACAATCCCCTCTGCAGGAAGTATCAGAAAATCCTCAAAGATATTTAGATTGCTGAGGCACATTTTCTAATGAGTTTGTTTGTGATCATCAGTACTTAGATAAAACCTTTAGAAAGAACAGAAGTAAATGGGGTTTTTTTATACTCTACTGTATTTAATGAATTATGGATTTTATAAAAATACATGATTTTTCACACTATGTATCTTGAGAAACTTTAAAACATTGCATAATTTGCATCTTGGATAATGAAATTTTCATTAATAAATATATAAATCATAAATCATTTATTCATACAGTGTAATGTAGCAGTTTATTACATACTGCTTGACTTTTGTAATCAGGGAATCCCCTGATGAAAAAAATGCACAATATTAATTACCAGCACCATCTGTGCTAAACAATAAGAAAAACAATATTTTAATACAATGACTTCATGCATGTCAGTTATCTTCAACATTAAACCCTGCAGTTTTGTTGATGGGGTTTACCTTCTACTCATTTAAATAACTGATGTTCTTACAAAGGTTAAAACTATGAATAAATGAATTAAAATTAAATATAATGAAAAATACCAATAGATACAGCATGGATCAAGTTCATTCATCTAATAAGTGACTATACAGGTATAGATATACCTATATTTGCATGTGTATTTTTAAATTTCCCTACAAATTTTTCAAAAAAATTATTATTTACATGCTATTACTCTCAGAAGACTAATGTTCAACTTCTAAGAGTTAAAGGGGTTTTGTGTTGTTTTTTTTTTTAAATTGGTTTGTGGGTTTATTTGTTTGGTTTTTAAATTAGCACAATTCTAAATACATAATCCTTAAAACATAAATATCTACTTGTCAGTATTGGGAACATAAGTTGTTTTGATGCACACAAAAATATTTAAGCTACATTTAGTATTCTGGATGTGTGAATTCAGGTGGGTTTGCTTTCTCTCACTATAATAGCAAAGATATTACTCTTATACATACAGGAGCTGATTTTCTTTAATGATTTAATGAGCTTAAAAAGTTTGCTACGTAAAATCAAAGCTACACTTACTATTTCCTTCTGAAAAAATTGTGCATTAGGAGCCAGACAGAGGTATTAGGATGAGGAGAGCATTCCAATTCACTGAGTGTGCCATGGGAAAATCTTAAACACAGATTCCTTATTTCCAAAGTGCCTTACCTATACCCGTGCCCATAGCATCAATGTTCAACATCCTTCCCTCTGCACAGTTTTATTATTTGTGTTTTTCTGGCACAATAATTTTCTCTCAGTAAATTGTCATCCGGTTCTAATTATATTTAAGCGTATGCCAACCACTGAAGTGGTTTTTTCCATATCTATCATATATTGAGGTTGTATATTGACTTTCAACTTTCCCCATAACATCTGTTTCAATTTTTCAGTACTTCAACACTCCATTGGCATTCATGGCCTTCAAAGGTACACATCAGAATGCTAAGAAACCACAGTAAACTTTCTGTCCCATTTATTGCTTTTATTTCTGCATGCATATGCTTTTGGTGACAATTATTCAGGTTTCTTATTTAAAATTTTCACTTGCTGATATACACACTTTCATAAGGATTGTGTATAACATTGTTTGCAGGAATTTACCTTAGGGGAGACAGTAATGAGACTCCCAAAGCTTTAGGAACTGCCCAGAGCATTTATTTACCATAATAAAAATTAAATGCTTATTTACAGCCATCAGCTCACCTCCTGAAAGGCAGTGTGAATTCTCCCAGCCCCTGGGCAATCTGCTTTTCCCAGGCTTCCAGTGAGCTGAACATTATTCTCTAGCAGGTATATGTATTGACTGTGCCAAAGGCAGGCTGCTCCCTGCTCTCTGCATGGTGTCATACCTGTCCTGCAGCTGGCTGATTTTCAGGCTCTTCCATACCACACACGGAGGGCCATGACATTGGCTTAGAGTCATGGAATTTTTTAGGTGGGAAAAGAACTTTTGGATCTTCAAGTCCAACCAGACACCACTAAATTATGTCTGAAAGGGCCACATACCTTCAGGGATGGTGACTCCACCACCCCTCTGGGCAGCCTGCTCCAATGCTTGACAAGCTCTTCTGTGAAGACATTTTCCTGTTTCCAACCTGAACCTACTCTGGCACAGCTTGAGGCCATTTTCTCTTATCCTGTCACTGTTTGCCTCAGAGAAGAGCCTGACCCCACCTGGCAACAGCCTCCTTTCAGGTAGCTGTGGAGAGCAATAAGGTCACTGCTGAGACTCCTTTTCTCCTGGCTGAACAACCCCAGCTCCCTCAGACACTCCTCGTATGACTTGCTCTCCAGACCCTTCACTGCCTCTGCTGAAGGGGATGACAGCTTTGCAGACATCTGCCTTGTGCTAGAGTTGAGTGAGAAGCCAAGGAAACCTTTCAGACAGAACCATAATTCTCTTCAATGTTCTGTATTAGAAACAAAGGTATACAGGAAGGCTTTGCACTTTTGAACTTTTGAACTGTGACATATTGGTACTCAGCAAACAGCAATGCTTTATTGTGACACCTCCAGATACTGTCTCAGGGATTCTGTAGACTCTTGCTGTCAGTGGATTCATGTATAACCTAAATCCATTCAGCTATTCATCTCTTTACCAGGGCTATCTTGGTCTGCTACAAAAGTTGCAAATCTCATCAGATACTCCCGAGGGACAATTAAGCATTGCAAATTCTGTCTGACTTCTTTTTCTTCCTCATTTTGATGTATGTTTTTGTGTATGTTTTGTGGCCACTGCTCCATTTCCATATAAATAATTCTTTTCTTGAACCAGCCTGGCTATTTTTCCCTCCAAGTGTTTTCTGGGGATTATTGAAAATTTTATTTCTCCTTTGCAACTTGACAGTTTTCTCAATTGTAAACACGACTCTAGGCTGATATCTACTTCCATATCTGTATAGCTTTTCTCATTTCATGTTACTGTGATTTTCCTTAATTTATTAATTAAGGGGAACCTCCTTAGAATGGTTTCTCAGATTCTTACCCTTCTTTTCTTCTCAAAGAAAATGTCCTCCTCCAATTTGACCAAGTTTTTTTTTCTATTCAGTGTTCACTTTTCCCAATGTCAGTCCAGAGATGGAAATGGACTGTTATGTAGAATTCACTTGTTGCTCTTAGTGATTAGGTGAGCTCCTCTTTCTGCTGCCTGTACTTCATTATTTCCTCTTACTCTCTCAGACCTAAGTGCTCCTTCTGGCAACAGTAGTTTTCTCACAATTGCAGACCATTTCTGTGGCTCTCTATATCTAAATTATTCTTATCTTATTCCAATATATTATTACACGTGGTTTTACCCTTTATTGTACGGCATATTTTTCACTTTTTGGTGGTGACTTCTGTTATATGTCAAAGCTTTTCTTCTGAGGATCTTCAGGTCTCCTCCATTCTCCTTTCAATACATTTCTACTCTCAGATACTTTCTTCCTCTTGCTCTTTTCTTTCTGGTTTTTCCTTCCTCCTAGTTGATCAATAATTATTTTCAAAATATTATTTTAATTGTTCATCTTTTTCTAATCTTCAGTGATTTCTCCCCATCATTATCTTCTCTACCTTGCTTGACTAGGCAAAGCCAAAACCTTGGGCCCTCCACTGAACACCACTGGAAAAAAAAATTGTCTCAATTGAGACAACCTTTCAATGGTGTTCCAGTTAATCTACTCTTAAAATTTACTTTTTGGCCCTTAGTTTAATTTATCCATTGCCTTCTTCATTCTTCCTCACTATTCATATTCTCTTCTTAGAATCATAGAATGGTTTGGGTTGGAAGGGACCTTAAGGATCATTTAGTTCCAATTCCACTGCCATGGTCAGGGCCACCTTCCACTAGACCAGGTTGGTCAGAGCCCCATCCAATCTGGCTGTGAACACTTTCAGAGATGGAGCACCCACGCCTTCTCTGGGCAACCTCTGCCAGGGCCTCACCACCCTTGCAGAAAAGAACTTTTTTTCATAAAATGAGGAAAGATGAGGACATGATCAGAGGGACTTCATACAGTATGGAGCAGATCTCACTTGTCTTGAATGTCCAAATAGTTATGCAGATAATACCCGAGAAGGATTCTGCCTTCTTTATGCTGTATTTTAATAATCAGGAAAAGGTATTTTGGAAACATGAAGGTTCCATCTAAGGTTTATTGTCTCTCAAATAGAAAAATAATAGCTAAAAAGTATATACTAAATAGTAGATTGAATGAGCACAAATTCTACTCATGCTCTAGGTTGACAACCTGAACAAACTTGAAATTTGAATACTATATTTGAACTTTTTAGAAAATATCCAGCTGCTGAAAAATGACTTTTGAATTATTACTGTACTGCAAAATGCCCACATTTTCATATAACAAGCACTATATTGACAATCTTCCAGTATAGGATTCAGGTATTCAATTTGCATTAGTAATTACAAAATACTGTAAATACATTACAGAAAGATAAAAATGTTGACTTTAACAGATGAACCTTCATAGAATGGTACAGCTGAAAGCAAGTTTTAACTTTCTGTTAGTAAAGATTTGCACCTGGCTTTGCAGTTAGGAAAGAGAGAGGCAACTCATTATGAGCTCTATTCAGAACTGCTGGCTAGTGACACTAATTGTGTAAGGGGCAGGGGAAGCAGTGCTGCAATGGCCTTCAAATAATTTTCAGTTCCTGGAGTACTTTGAATGTCACTGAGCCTCATCTGAACACTCCTGAAGAGTGAGCAAGCCATGTAAAAACCAGATCCAGAGGCTGCCACAGGGAAACAGGGATCCTGAAATACAATCTCCTGATATCTTTGCTTTTATGGCTACTTGTGGTGGTGAAAATCATTAAATAGAGCGCATTGAGAACTGATGTATATGTACACATACCCAAAACATATATAATGCCTGTATAGAGATAGATTATATGTGCAGGATTCATATTTAAGATTGTGACAGAAAGGCACAAATAATTCTTGTTCTCCAATTATGCAGTGTATAACTTTACATAAAGACAAAACTATTTCATTATTTAAATTCTATAGCTGATGTTTAAAATTAGATTTTATTGCTTAGTTTTCTGTCCCATTCATTGATCAGTTTACCTTTTAGTGATTCTTCAAACACTCCTGATAGGACACTTGTCTTAGAATCTCTTTGGTGTATTTAAAATAGCTTCCAAGGATGAGGGAGTATTTTACCCCTATTTTCTCCAAATATGAATACTCTTCTGAAGAATGCATATGGTGTTCAGACATTAGGCATTTGACTTACAGCCTACAGAAAATGCCCAAGAATCATGGGCATTGTTTTAGAGGTCATTGTTTTATAAGTTGGGCTCTATTTATGTAAATTATGCATTTAAAAATGCAGTCTTTTTAAAAATACTTATGTTACATTTAAGTACATGTTTTTAGCTAATAGTCTGTAGAGCTGACACAGGTGAGGTATTTATGTTTGTGAGTTGGTAAATAAATCACTTCTAATGAGGCTTTCAAAATAACGCCTCAATTTTTTCTTTAGAAAGCACAAATATTAGAAATGGGTCAATGCTGCCTTTAGCTACCAAGCAAAGCTTAGGAGTCTGTTTACAAGTTCACTTCTTCTAAAAAGGCAAATATATGTTAAATGCACCAAATTTTTTCATCATTCAGTGTCATAAAATTGTCTGCATATTCACCAATATTACAGGATGAATTTTTCTTTTTATAGAATCACAGAGTCCTTTAGGTTGGAAAAGACCTCCAAGATCATTGGCTTCAACCACTGAATACCACATTGTCAACTGGACCATGGCCATGTTCTGTTTCTTGAACACCTCCAGGGATGGTGATTCCATCATCCAGTCCACTCCGATGTTCAACAACCTTTTCTGTGAAGAAATCCTTCCTGAGGTCCAGACGGAATCTCCCGCTGTGCACCTTGAGGCCATGTCCTCTGACAGTCACTATGACTGTGACATGGCACATGAGGCCATGTCTTTTCACAGCTCCCTGTGAGAAGAGCCCGACCCTCCCCTGGCCTCAGGCTCCTCTCAGGGCTCTGCAGAGAGCACTCAGGTCACAGCCGAGCCTCCTTTGCTCCAGGCCGAGCACCCCCAGCCCCATCAGCTGCTCCGCTCAGGGCTTGGGCTCCAGAGCCTTCCCCAGCTCCTCTGCCCTTCTCTGGACTGGCTCCAGCTCCTCAATGCCCTTCCTGAACTGAGGGGCCCAGAACTGGACACAGCATTCAATATGCAGCCTCACCAGTGCCCAGTACAGGGGACAATCACTTTCCTAGTGCTGCTGGCCACACTATTTATGGTACAAGCTTAGATACTGGACCCAAATATGAAATAAGTTACAAACATTGAGGAAATAAGCTAAGTGGTATATGTGTAAAGCTATCTTCAGTCTAGAACAGCTGAAAGAAATTAAAATGTTTTGATTTAACATAGGTTAGAGCAGATGATTGTTTTAAACTTGAATTTGTAATTGGTGTAGTTACCCAGAGATTGTGCACAAAATGCAAACTGTTTGCTGCTTGATAATTTTGTTAAATAAGTCAATAGAAGGACCAAAGACTGAGCAAACAAGTACACCTAGTTATCCCTTCTTATCAAATTCAATCCTTTTATCTGTCATGGTTTCAAGACATGATACTATCAATAGATTTTTTTCAGAAATAAACATTACAAAATTTCCAATCAGCATAGAAATAAAAGATTCCAGAGTTATATCTGTGCAAATGGAAGGAAAGAGATGTCAGCAAAGAAACTTTTGGATGCATTTTTCTTTGTACTGATATCCTCCAAGCTGTAATTTTTATGTTCAAGGGTGGAAGCAATAGTCAGTTTTCCTATCCTAGTGGATGTATCCACCGTTTGAGGAGATTGAATTAGGAGAAGGATAATGCTCGCAACTTTGCATTCATGTTCCAAAAACTGTGCTTTAGAGGTTTTTGAAAAACAAGTCATGGTTAATTCTATTCTAGACTAAAAATTTAAATGTTTCTTCAGAATGGAACTGGCTTGCAACTCAGTGGATCAGTTTTTCTTTTATCTTGTTGGGCAACGGTGGTGTTTGCCCTCAAGATACTTTCCCAATTTTTGTGCCCTGATTTTGCTTAATACAAGGCTGAAACACTAAGCAAGAAATATTTTTTTCTTATTCAAATCTGTGGGAATTACATGAGCACATGGAAGATACATTTATGGTTTTGGAACCTTAACTGAGCTCTTTTAACTCCAGTTTGATGCATAAAAAACCCTCCCAAATCTTAAAGCAAAACTAGATACTCCTATTGGATATTTAGCACTATGTATACTGACTTAAGACATAAATGAATTAATCTTAAAGCCATTTATAATTGCTTTATTTACAATAAGTTTCTCAAACCACACTACCATGTGTCTAGTGGTTCATGTGTCTTGCTTATTTTTCTACCATAGGCATGCAGTTTACCAGGTCATAGAATGTAGCCTAGACTCCTGTGCATTGTTATTGTGTTGGCCTAATTCTCTTTTCAAAACAAGAAATGGTGATGTAGTATTGATGGGAGATTAGGTTAAATTACTTCTTTACATTATGTACAGTATAAGTCTCCAAAAATTTTCTGTAACATCAAGTTAAAGAAATGTCATTTTCCTTGGATTTTGAAAATCACACTACTTAGACACATCACTAGGGTTGGGAACATGCTCTGAAGAACATGTCTTTGCATGCCATCTGTAAGTGCAAGAATCAAAGGTAATCTTTTAGATTCTACTTTACTGCATATTTGTGAATGTTATGAATGTTTTTTGGTTTTTTTCAAATTCTTGAAAAAAATTAAATGTATTTCAGAAATACATTTAAAGTAGTTTGTGTGCAAGGTTCGGGAAAAATCTACTCTGAGGTCATCATCTTTTTCTTTTATTAGGGTTGAGTAAGGGTCACACATGTCATTTTAGAAAACAAAGAGTAAATGTATTCCTGACAATTATTGCAATTAAAAAATCCAAACCTGAATTGGTTTGACTTTCATGTATGATATTATATCCCTATATGAAATTCAAATTGAATTAAATCTTTTTCTAGAAATCCAGGGGTAGGAATAGAAGTTAAAATGACGTTTTTTAACAGCTCATAGCTTTCATGCACTAAATCATAAATATCAGTTGCAAACATAAAACCAGATCAATTTCATTACTAGTGCTCTGATACATTTGACTCATGAACATAGAATTTGAATTCACAAAAATACTGAATGAAAAGTAATAGAAAAAAGAAAATTAATTAGAAAAGTCATACATGTTATACTCAGTAAGTCAGATCTTCTTTAATATTGATTTTAAAATGAAATCTCAACTGGCTGTTTGCCAGGTAGTGAAACCAAGGGAATCAAGTCCATCTAGATTTGCTTGGAAGATCTTGGATCTTCAGTAGTGCCATATAGGCTTGAGGAGAAACAGTGCCTGGAATTGGCTCCTACTTAAGCATTACATTCAGATGAGAATGAGCTGAGTCAAGAAGAGAAAAGAAGAGAAGACATGAGCACATAAGCAAGAAGTAACACAACCAAGTGTTGCTCAGTTGTGCACGCTCTACCGCTACTGTACTCTCAGGCACTTACACCAGTTAGGAAAGATTTGTTTGTGTTGGATGATTTTAACAATGTGTCAGTGTAAGAAAATTAAGTTGCCTCTGATATACTGACTTAAGACCTGCTAACTTGAGCTACACTTACGACCCGGCTCAGAAAATCTCTCTAGTGCACAGACTGCAAAGAAAAAATTTTTTTCCTAGCACTTTAAAAGGGCACTGGAAAAAAGCCTGGGAGAAAAAGAAAGGAACCATAATGGAAGAAGTAAAGTAGCAAGGGGAAAAAACCAACAAACCCAAGGGAACAACAACAACAACAAAAAGGTCAAAAAGAATAATTTTCTAAGAAAAGCAGTATTTTCTACCTTCCACTTGAGAGAGAAGCAGTTGGCCAATGAGGACATACGGATTGTAAATAAAAAAACTCATGTTGCACATATGGTGGCTCACAACATTTTCCACTTCTGCTATTCCCAAGGTTCAAAATACCTGAGCTCATAAGGAAGAGATTAGTAAATAAAAGGCAGGAAAGAAAAATATGGCCTGATAACCATCATCCTTATCAACACTAACCAACTCCCAGAAACACAGGACAACCATTTTTTGCCAGTCTGTACAAAACTTTATCTCAGAAATGGAGCAAAATGTAGAATTTGAAAGAAGTCAATTTTATCTGCATATTACCATTGTTTCAAACATGTCTTGAAAGTCTATAATTGCACTATGTGATGAATGAATAATATTAGAAAACATCTACAGCAAAGTGGTAGTGGCTATGGTTAGGTGAATTTTCCAGCTTAGTCTATTTAATTTCAGTTTTACACATTTACTTTAAAATTTTGTTTCACTGAGTCATGTATAGAATCAAAGGCCCTTCTAGAAAGCTTTGTAATTTTAAGATTATTTCATATTAATTTAATTTTATTATCAATCAAAAGCTGTAGTATGTTGCAAGCTTTTGAGTGCCAGAGAAAATAATCCTTTATTGCTGTTGTTGTTTCATCAACAAAAAGGTTACATAGTGCATTACTTCTGTAGGTCAAGCCTACTGTGCGTGCTGGGGAGCCTTTCTTCTCCCCTCTAAGTGCATTGGCTACAAACATTCACATCCCCTGTAATTTGCCAGCTCTTTGCAGCTCCTTGAGTTCCTTATTTCACTCTAGAGTTTCTAGATATATCCCTACCCTTGCTTTTCTCCCAGAATAGCATACTGTTCTGTCTTACCCTCCTGACAGAGTGTCTTGAAAACCATTCATTCCGAGATTTTCATATCTTAAAAAGCTGAAAACAGGTGCACAGGTGAAATTCTATAGGCTGATGCAGAGGCACTTTCAGGTTCTGGATGTGATAATCAGAGTTCCACCCACTTTGATTTCCCCTCTTCAACCCATTGATTCACAGAAATTGATTAAATATAAGATTCCAGACATGGCATACTAGAAGTAGGCAGAAATGCCATTGAGCTGCATGTTGAATTTCCCTTCAATCTGGCAGTTATGCTGCTGCTACTTCTTTGTACCACCTCTCTGTTAACCTATGGATAGCAGGGCGAAGCTGTTTTCCCTAGAATCATTTAAATACACAATTAAATACAAGGCCTTCTTAAAATTAAATCACTGCTTATTGCATCTGTGAGAACCATTCTTTTTCAGAGGTTAATAGCCCCAGTAGTATGTACCAAGTTAGCTGAGTAGTCATGTTTTTTGCTTCTCTCAAGCTTTTGTTAGTCTGGATAGGGGCAATTCTTTGTCTTTTTTTCCATCATTTTGTTTCTACAATGCCATGCCAAAACTGACTAATGGGGAGAAATTTCTGTAAGAATACTACATATTCCTGTTCGATATTAAAATGACTATTGATACATATGAATAACCAAAATCACACTATATATTTTAAAGAGAAATGTGAATACCTAGAACTTTTAATATGTCATTGTTATGCACAATAATATGCATTTTTTCTTATAAATTGGTATGTTGTACTTCGTTTAAGACAGATAGCAATGTTATATAGCCCACTAACTGAAAAAGAAGTATTCTACAGTAAAATACAGTTAGAAATAATTAATACAATAATTTTTTTCCAAGGGCTTTCTACTGAGTTAAGTTAAAGGCTGCCTTGAAATGTATGGACTCTCTAGGTGTTACATATCTGGGCAGTATATAGATGATGAGAGCCATTGGACTTAATGTATGCATTGAACTATAGAAAGGCATTATAGCTTTTGGTTTGCATGCTCTATCTATCTTATGTTCACTTTTCTGTGCACACAGTGATGTTTTTCTATGTCTAAGACACCTTGGCTGAAACCAACTAGCTGGAAAATCAGCTGGAGATCTTTTCAAAATATACTTCATAATCTTGAAGGAAGGGTATTCTTATTTTTCTGGCCAGCAGTAAATTTTCTACCTCAGTAGCATGGCTTATGGTACAGTATTAAAGATCCAAGCTTTCACAGCAGGTTGTATTGGCTATGTAAGCTTACACTGATTAAGGTTCTAGGAAGGAACAGTCAAATATAAATACACAAAACAACAACACAAATTCTCAATTGAACTTAGCTAAATCAATGAAATGTGAATTGTGAATTTATCTCACTTTAATGTACATTATGCAACAAAACCCGATTTAAGAAATGGTGAAATCCATGGCCTATAGATTAATTCATATTGATATTTTTTGTGCAGTGTTATTTTGAATTTCCAGCACAAGATATCCAATACTACTGCTCTGTCTGTTGACAGTCACATTGGATTCCTTTAATAAAATCCATTATTGCATTGCTGCTAGACTGAACAAGAAGTGTATTTCCACATGGGAAATTTTGGAAGAAAAGCAGATGCAGTTCTTATTATTATTACATCCAAAGGCGATAATACATACTCTCTTTTTGACAAATCAAATCTATTGATACATACTACAGAAATGAGTACAAAAATCATCACTAATTACTTGAGGGTCACACTTGGAGAATGTGGCCTGGAGACTGGACTCTTCCTCACCTGTTTGACAGTAAATTCCCCTCTAGTGGCTCTTTGGAGCATACAACCTTTGTAGGTATCACTGCTTCCTTTGTAAACAAGGTGAGGTGACAACATCTTGCTGACACTCATTGCCTATAAAATAATTATTATATGAAGATTCTGAAGGCTGTAATAACACTGCTAGGTTCCCTGCAATGCACACCACAGAATTCTGTCACTGTGCAACTCAGACCTGGAGCTGGAGCTGTGCTGCAGACCTCAGCTTATTTTCTCTCATGCCTTTGAAAACTGGTTAAGATTCTCTAAAGGTGCTAGGTTTTCCTTAAAATAAAAAGAGTCAACATTTCAAAATGGCTCCTCTGTTTGGCAGACAGGTTTCCAAGGAAAGTCATGAAGATTTTCTTGGCAGACCACATGGCATTTTACTTTGCCATCTGCTGGTGGTCCCCAGCTTCCAGGTTCCTCTGTTTTAGCTCACTCTTTCTGTGAAAATCTTCCAAAACTGGGAGCTCAAATCCCCAAGGAGTTCATGTGGACTTTGCTCAGTGGCTTGGCTTTGATGTCTGCTAAGACCTCACTTACCACATAGTGAGCATGAGGACCTTAGTGCTCCCATTTTCCCTGGATCAGAGCTGGGTCTTCTTGCTTTCAAAGCACTGATCCCTCAGTGCTGTCTTAGCTGCCTGGCAGGGCTGGCTCAGGCTGTGACTTTGAGTTTCCAGTTTCTCTGCTGTGGAGCCAAGGGCAGGCAGAGGTTGGTTGATTTACCTTCTCATTTTCATTTAGGAGAGCATAGATACAAGGCAAGCCATAAAAAGCCAGAAGGCTCAGAACTTGTATTCTTGTTCAGTTTCACATGGAATTTTTCAAATTCTCTTGAATGGAAATAAAAAATCATCTGCTTAGGTTTTGAACAGAAATTCCCAGTTTCTGCTGAAACTGAGAGAAAGTGAAAAAAAAATCTTCAGAGAAATGATTATATCAAGTATCACATATATTTGGAGTCAAATGACCTGGACATAAGAGCAATGTTTTCCTTTTTTGCTTCCCCTTGACTGTTCCCATGCAGTCTCCTCAGTGTCATCAGTGTGCTGAAATATGCTGTAATCACTGTTTTCCACTGTCTAATGGTCAGCATGCACATGAGCATTTCCCATAGCACAGAGAATAACACAGTCACTGTCTGGTAACCTTGGAAAATTAAAGCTCATTTTCCCTGAAAAAAGTAAAACTGACTACACTTTACTATATGCACAAAACAAATTACCAAAGGAAGACAAATATTTTTGTTTCTTTTCAAATCTTGTTCAGGTTTATTTATTTTAAAAGGTGCTTGCAATTTCAGAGTGGAAATGGGCTTTTGAAATTGTTTTACTTTCCAACACTGTATGCCAATACCAACCTTTTCACCTTTTTCTCAGTTAGGGAGCTGTATGAAAAGGTAAAATATAGAAAAGCAAAAGTCAGACTACGAATCAATCTCCAGAAAATAAAAATATTCTATCACTGTAATTTGAGATAGATGGTATTTGTAGGGAAAACAACCCATTCTCATTAAGAATGAGACTTAGTTTTACTTTTACACACTGAAATAGATGAGCATTTTACATTGTTATGTGTAATGAGGAATATTGTTATGTGGATGAGGAATTGATATTGTTAATGTTCAATGTGAGACCCTGATCCCACTGAAGTAAATGGCAAAGATTCCATTAACTTCAGAAGAGTCAGATTAATTCCTGATCTCCTTGGCTGTTAGTTGGTCCTGGCATCTACCTAGCAGCACAAGACAGTAAAGTACTGTCGCAGAAAGGGGTTATGTACCTTTGATGAGCATCATGCATTTGGTAATAAAATCATATAGTACAGATTTTTAATCATTATCATATACCAGATTCTTGTATTTGTGCTCATCTTTATTGACCTTCACATGTGTGGCAACTTTCTAGAATATTATTTCCAGCAAGTTCTAGGTTTAGCTCATGCCTGTTTAAATTTACCTTGTTAGCAGCTGTGGTATTGTTTAATGATAGGGCTAGCACTACAGTTTGGAAAAGGAATTCTGGGGAAGGGAATACTCCTCTTAAGGAACTGTTTACTGTTCTCTTTTATGAGGGGTACTTTCTATTGCAGTGGAAATGATGGATTAGTCTTGTTTGCAGAAACTTGTGAACTTCCATTGTTCAGGGGTCTGCAGTGCAGGACACACTTGCAGACAAGCACAGGCAGTTGGCTGGAAGACAAAGGAAAGTTTTGCTGGTGGATTCACTTGGAAATGATGATTCCAGGAAGTGAAAGTTTGGCTTAGTTCAAGTTCTGATGAGCTTAAGACTTACATTAATTCAAATTCCTTTGCAAATTGTGGATAGGCAAGTGAGTTTAATCACTGGTAACTTGAAAGTGGACTTTCAGCAAACCTCAAACTGATGTTCGGGCACCTTTGTTGGTGGCAAAAATGTATCATAATGTAGGGGGGGGAAAGAATAAAATTTGTTGGTGCAGTTTAGGCTTAAACATGATCCAATATAATGCAGCATTTAACTCATCATTCTCTATTTTTTTAATTCTGTGAGACAATAAGAAACAGCCAGGCAATATTTATAGATATTAAACTCTTTAAGGGAATGGATTTGTCTCTTTGTGTGCACTTCAAGTTCCTCCAACACCTTTGTTCTTTATAAACTGTAGTAATGACAATCATTTATTGCTATGCAGTGTGGTCTGGTTTCCCATTTACATCCAGTATGATTGGTTGTGCTGTGTTGCTGTCCTGTTCATCACTTCTCACCTTGCACTTACATGCAACTTCTATTATGGTTATTTTTAGAATACATAGGGCACTCAAATAACATGATTACAAGTGTGGAACAACAGCTTAGGAAATAGATAGGAGGATAGTTCACAGAAAGAAGCAACATACTGCACCTAAGCTGTGCAAGATCAAACCTGACACTGTAAAATCAAAGAGAGAGGGTTTAACAGAAAAATAATGTGATGAGATTACAATGAATCCTCATTTTCTAAAGTTGAGTTATCATCATTTAATGAGTTTGTGGATGTATTAAAACAATTCTGTATATATGTATCCACATATGTCTATCTATATAGGCAATATGTATGTGTAAATACATGCAGTTATGCCTGGGATATGTGTGTGTGTGTGTGTTTTATAAAATACTCAGAAAATAGTGTGCTGCAGGAAACAAAACAACCAACTGTATGGTCCTATAATACTGTTTTACATTTCTGGAGAGAAGTAAAATGACCATAAGTTTCCCCTTCGTGGAATCTGAGTAATTTTCATCGAATCCTTGTTTTCTATCAGCTTCAGGAATGACATATATTTACATGCATTCAGACAGCTTGTGATGCCTGGAGGCAATGAGTATCGAGGAGAGGAGCAGTGTGGAATGCTCTCCCAGCTCTGGCTGACAGAGGGTTCTGAGTGTTTTGTTCCAGTTGTCAGTTGTTAGAGCACCCCTGCGATTTCTCCAGCCTCGTGCTGAAGGCTGTCTTGGGTTCTTATCTCCAGGATGGTGCTGAGATGGTGGAGGCATAAAAGAATCTTTATCTCCCCTCTTTATTTCAGTGTAGCAGAGGAATGAGCCCAGTATACTATGACCACTACACTACAGGTAAAGTTTCTAAGTCTGTGTTCTTCAAGGTATCAACTTTTTGTGATGTCTACCATGTAATGGAGAGATTTCGCATCAGATGTAACTATTACCTCTAATTACTTTTTTCTGTTGAATCAAATACTGTAATTGGTCTGTCAAAAATGCTACAATAATAATTTGTTTGAAAAACAAATTTTGCATTTTGCATATATCATGTAACTGAAGAAAATTTTAAAATTATTATACTCCTTCTTTACTATAATCCTCCTCTGAAAATCCTTGTTTGCCCTAAACCTGTTAGATTATCTATATTTACTTCTGCTGATGGCTTCTTACAGCTGGAAACTTTACTCAAGTCTCGGGTCAATTTTATTTACAGTTAATATAGTCTCATTTATTTTTGGTTTCATCGTTTAAGTTTAACATTCTTTTTGATGATCCTTCACTTGGCTCACATTTCTCTAATCATATTAGGTCAAGGTGTGTATACAACTCACTGACATCCAATGGGACTCTGCAGAAAGCACTGGCTGGAGGTTTTATAATTTGCCAAAGAGCATAAATTTATTATTACATTTCTGTATTGATATTACATTACTTTACATCTCTCAGAGTAAGAAAATATAGTAAGACGTTATTCTAAATAAAGAAATTATACCCCTGTAGATTTTAATTGATTTTGAATCATTAAGGCTTGATATTTAAGTCAATGTACGCATCTAAAATAATTTTACTACCTTTAAGCAATGTAATTTTCACCTAAAACTACTTTTAATTTCAATTTTACTTCAAGAGGGATTGCAACAGGACTCAAATAGTTGTCCGAGATGTCCACGATGAGGTAACATCAGGATGACATTTAATATTTTAAGAAAATAACTAATTTTAAATAAAATAACTGAGCCTGAAACAGATGAAGGTCCAGCCATCTATATAATCTTTAATAATTTTTCTGGAGAATTTGTAGTTACTGAGAGCAGAGAACATGGAATAGGGTGTATGCATTCCAGCTGTACTGCTTAGAAGCCCATAGAATAATGTAGTCAGTAAAGAGGTGTCTGGGGACATTGGTTGACAAGGTCAAGTGGTTGGATTTAATCAAATTCATTTTGTAGCTGGAGATTTAGTCATGGTTATAAGACAGAGAAGTCATCTCAAATAAGGAAGCCTAACAAGAAAGCAATATATCATCTGCATGAAGTGGAATATATTGCTCTCAGCCATTTAGCTTCATGTCAGAATTAAAGGAAGGTATCGGAAGTAAAACTGTAGCATGGGCTATTTAAATACAAATAAATGATAATGTAAAGCAGTTGTGCTGTTTTTTTAGTGATATTGTAGATTTCTGGTAACAGTTAAGCATTATTGCTACTGGGATACACTGATGTCATGAACTGGTTCAGGACAAAGATCTGTATTTCATTACCAGTTTCAAAGTGTGTATAGTTTTGACATAAGGAACTGGTTTTCAACACCTTCTACAGCCATCATGTAAGTTTAAGGCAGATATGGCATTAGTTTCACATGGAATTGCTCTCAGACTTTTTTTATGCTGTTTGAAAATGCAAGAGACAGCAGGAGCTCAGCTGCAGAAAGAGAAACTGAGCTGTCTTGTACTGCATTGCTCATTACCTCAACTCAAGGTTCAGATCATATGAAATGTTTGAAGTTTAGAGCTTTGTATGAGCTACCAAATTTTGGAACAGATAGCTGGAAATTGTGATGATGTCAAGATCTGCAATCCTCTCAGAGAACAGGGGGATTTGTTATGAATCGCTGATCAATAATTGTTCCTGGTCTAAAATTGGAACCAGCATTGCTGTGTGTCATAAAACATCCTCTGGTGTTTTAGAGTTTTTACTAGGTTCATTTAGTATATGCATGCCTTTGTGTTCTAAGATCAACTTGTTATAAATGCCTTGCCCTGAATTTTAAAAATTGGAATGAGTTGAATTATTTCAACTTTTCTTGCATTCAATTCAAGACACTATTTTCAATACATCGGTATTTAAAAAAAAAGTATATAACCCAAAATGAAACAATAAAAGTAAAGAAAATATATTAAAGCTGCATATTTTTATAGAATGGAAATTTATTGGGATTAAAGGCAGCTCTAGGAATAGGTCTATCCAATTATATCACTCAGTCCAAAGGCAGGTAATTTAGGTCAAATGTTCCTTTTTTTTTTTTTAATATATTTAACTGAATTTTGAAGCTATAAATGAAAGTGTTTCACCTTTAAAAAAATTAATTTTCATAATGTAAAATCTACCTTGACAGGCATTTAGGTATTTTCTTGGTTAGGAGACTAAACTTCCCACTCTAGAAGTCTATGCCACTAGTCCTTAAATATTATCTGTTACTGAATATTTTTTCCAAGTGTGTTCTCCCAGCACTGTCTTGGTCATAGTGAAATACACTTGTTTCTCATCAGCATTACTTATAAACCACTCCTCAGGTTACCCACTTTCTTTCATTTCCTGGAATTTCTTGTCTTTTCATACTACAGTGCACAGGACCAAAGTTAAAATTCTAGGACCAGGAATTAGGAGTAAGAACAACAGGGATATATTGACAAACACTGAAGAGAATATGAAAGGTAGATGATAGAACCATGTAAGTGAGTGAACAGGAATTGAAAATAATGTACCAGGTAACTAATAGGCAAAATAAGGCATACGCATCAATATTTTTCTTTCTTTCAAATGATCAAAGCTTTGTTTTCGTGAGGTAGAAACTGATGGTTCTTCCTGTAGGTCCCAGATCTTGCATCCAGAGCCTTTTTCCCAATCCCCCAGGCACAATCGCAGATTGGAGGACAATTAAATAGGTCCATTGCTGTTTGTGGTGTTAAATTGAATGTTGCAGGTCCACAGCTCTTCTGGCAGCATGATTAGGCTTAAAAGATGTCAAAAGTCACCAATTTGGGCTGATTTAAGAATAAGAGAAATGTTAATTTCATGTAAGTATTGGCTGGTAATCTAAACAGTAAATGTGTACAGGGAAATATTCACAACCCACATTTTGGCCAAGATAATCAAAGCTGATTTAAGCTCACCTGCAACAGGGTTGCTAAAGACAACTAAGGACAGATCCGAGCAGGACTTCTATTTTTAAACCATTTGGTAGTTATGCCACTGTTTTTTTCCTATACATTTTGAAATATTTTGTATTTTAAGAGACATGGGTTAGCAATTTAGATGTTGGTATATCTATACTATGAAGAAGAACAAAAGAAAAGTGTGCTTCAAACACTTAGTACAAAGCTCCAAACTTTTACAAGCTTTTTGCTTGTTGGGATATTCTCTATGGCTCAAAACATCCAAAACCATAGGTAGTCACAAAGCCATTATGTGTCCTACTGCCACATAGATTTTATGAAATAAATTAATTTTTGCTACAAGTGTTATAGTACAAATATAAATTAATACTTGTGGTATTAATCAGTTGAGATTGTCTTAGAAAATTAATAATATACTTATTTCAGTCGACCTATGCAGGGTAATCATATGAAATCCACATCCACTTCTATGTCCAGGTATTGTAATGAATTTTAATGTAATATTTGGATGAATAACTACTCAAAATTGTCAATAAGTCTCTAATTTTGAAGAAATTTTACACTTCGCACAACTGATAGATAGTAGAAAAAAGCATACCTTTGGAAATTTTATTATTATTTCAGTAGTCTACCTCTACTTATCAATGACTCAAACAATATTTTTCACTTTAAAGGACAAAATAAAAACTTAAGAACCCTTTAGAATAGCAATTATCTTGTTTTATCATCACAAGATGCATTCTGGGAAGCAGAAACACAGCCTATAAACCAGATGTCCAAGGACCACACACATTAGGAGAACAGAAAATATCATGGAACCATCCCTGAGTATAACGACAGGAATAATGGCAAGAAAATAATTTTAACAATTGTTTGATTTATTAATTATTTTGAAAGAGGTAAATTTTCCATTCTGTCACCATTCTAAAATTCTTAGTCCAGAAATAACATGGACACACCCATAGCTGATATACAAACTAAAATGATAGATTAAGAAATTAGTGCTATTTGGAAGCAATGTAGTGACAGAGCAAAGGAAGCAGTGCTATTAATGATGTAACAAAAGTATGAATGTGAAGTCTTCAAAATAATATAAAAATTCTTCATTAATAATTCCAGTCTGTAATTCAGGAATTGGATGAGCATGAGCAACACACACAAAATTTTGCTTTTTTTGTTTGCATCAGTCCTACTGAGTGAGTGAAAGGGAATTTAAAGTAAGTGCAAAACCACATTGAATAAATAAGCTCATCAGTGGCTATTTGTGTCTATTTGATGTAATCCACCATTTCATAGCCCAAAAGTGGCCACAGGAACAACCTCCAGGGAAAGGATCGTTTAAACATTGAAAAAAATCTCTCTAGGATTTTGTTGGTCATTGTCCATAAAACAGGGAAACACAAGCAGGAATATATGATCCATATATTAGATTTTTTTGTGTTCATTATAAAAATACTTTTAAATAAAGGGAAGCTGATCTGAATGAAACAAGCTCTATACACAAATGAAATCATAGATCTGACAGTTAGCTTTACTTAGCTGTTTACATCAAAGTGTAATATGTGCAAAGTAATTTGTTTTTATGATTGGAGAACACTACTCAGTTGTATTGATGAAAATGATTTTATAAAATTGAGGACAACACTCTCCTTTGGCTTCTCGATGGGAAAAAGCTAGGGAGTGATTATTCTTTAGGACTTTTATTTGGACAGCTTCCACCTTAATCCTTTTAAAATCAGTGGTTGGGAAACAATCATGAACTCTGATTTTCTCCTTTTTATGCTGGTATAATTCGTAACGATGAGTATCAGTCAAATGATTGTCTCTAAAGCAACACTTTGGGAGGCAGCTCGATTCAAAATTTAATTTTAATTTTCAAGAGGGATTAAAAGGGAAAACTGAAAAGAATTCGAAGTTACTGAGGCACTTCAGAAAAATTGCAACCCTACTTTTACATTTTAAAGTGCTATGTGAATTTTTGGATGTTACTTGTGGATTTTAGAAGGAGAGGGAATTTGAACTAAATTTTTTTGCGAGCAGATATAATATGAAGGAGATAAACACCACATATACTGCCAATATCTTCAAAGTCAATGATGCACTTAAAACAACCAACTTTGAGAATGATTAAGATTTACTGTATTGCAAAGTGGGCTACTAAAATTCCTATACATTTTCTCAAAAAGAATATGGGGTTACAAACTCCTGAGGTAAACTGTGCTTTCCTTTTGTTGTTCAGTCCACTGGACTATTATATCTTTCACTTATTTGCTAAGTTTGCTGTGCAAAGCATCTGGTTCTGAAGGTAGAAAACCTTGGGAGGGTCACACTTTCAAAAGACTGCATGGGAAGATTTCCTTTCTAACGCAGTCAATTCTATATATAGAAAAAAGGCAAAGAGTTGCATAAATTATGAACACCCCCTTAATAACCCAAAACATGTCCATGCTGCTGAGAGGAACCTAAAATCTCAAAAAGAGAGCTGATGCTGGCATAGACTTTGAAGTTTCAAGATATATTCCTATTCATGACGATGATGCATAGTTTTATATAGACCTCAAAGCGGTAAACAATACCAGTTCTGATACATGCAGAGGACAATTTATGCAACTGCACTGGGGGGAGGGGGAGGTTTCATTTGCACAATATGGGGAACAGACAGGACACAAGTACAGATGATACCGTATTCTCTACCAGGTATCACTGTGCATTTGAGTAAGAACATCCATTCAATGAATGTACAGCAGAAGAAAAACCTGTTGAAAAAAGTTGAAGAATTTGATGAATGCCATTTTAATACCATAATGGTAAACTGGTACAATGATACTTATAGAAGAATCACCATATATGTTTCCAGTTTTCTATTTTAATGTTTGGTCATGCTTTTATGAATAATGTTAGATGCTGGTTTGTATGCAACCTCCTTCACTGAAACTGGGCAAACTGAGATGCTCATAATATCTAATTTGGCAAGAGCAGAGACACTACTAACAGTTTCCAAAATAAGTGTTACATAATAATTATGGAAGAAGACCAAGGAGAAGAAAAAATGCCATTTTACTTCAAACTCTCCATCTAGGGTTGTACTTTATATTCATGTCATTACTTTATGAGACTTGCACTCTGAAGTCATAAACAGTAATTTGACAATATTAATGTTATCTTTTCAGAGTTATGTCTACATGAAGTACTGCTGTTGGCTTATCTAAAAAGAAATTAAGATAGAAATAAAGATATTTAAAGCACTAAAGCTGTTTGTTCCCTTCTTCCTGCTCCTTCTATTCTACTATCCCTTAATTTTTTTTTCTCATATCTTATTCTGAACTCTTCCCTCTTTGGGCTTATAAGCTTCAAGAAAGCTCCTGCTACATTATTGTTTGCATGTCTGAGCAAGGTGCCTCTTTCAGAAGCCCTGTTACAGCACAATGTCAAGACTGTTCTTAGGGTAGAATGTTCCTGGGGAGGTAAGGTCATGGAGAGCTGAGAAGTTCTCTGAGTTGTAACAAAACTGGCCTCTGAAGGCCACACATATGCCAAAACAGTAAGTTACTGCTGCTGTGGGCTGCAGTACTGCTACTGGCAGAACACTGCAATGTGGTGTGGGATTATATATGTTTCAGTACATTTCTAAGTTTTCAGTAGCCATCTGTAAGCAGTGGGGTGAATGGGCTGCATTTCAGACAACCAAGGCATCCAGGAATATTTCCTCATAGGACACTGTTCCTTCCATCCCATACTCCAGATGCTGCCATATGTGTGATACAATATCTTGTTGTGAACATGCATCCATATTTTCAGCTTTGTTCAAAAAGATTTCTCTAGCTATGCCACACCTACTAAATTTTCTTTTCTGGCTGAAGGCACAGCACATGACAGGTTAGCTTGTGCAAGTCAGTTTTGCAGCAGAATCTTGCTGATACTGAGATATATTTTTCCTACAAGGAGAGCATGGATGTCAAAATTAGGAGCTGAGTTATATGTATAAATTTTCAGAAAGCAATGAAATATTTTTCCAGGCGTTACTACAATCCTGTGCAGTGAAAAAGAGTATTTTATATTATTAAGAAGATCATGGATATTCTGTGATTCTGATATAAAGTTGCCCAAAATATCCAAGCAGTTCGGTAGTCTATCATTTTTTTCATCTATAAGATTACCTGAGCAATATCAGAGAGCATCCAGTCAGGAAATGAAGAATAATCTTTGCCACTATTTTTGGATAACAAATAAGATATAAATTTTAATTTGAGATGAAAAGTATCTTGCATAACTGAACTATCAAAAGAGATCAGTGATTTCTGCTCTAAATAAATACATGAAAAGAGACAGCAAACTGACACCACAAAAATGCTAAGCTTTGCACCAACCAAAAATTAACTCAGATTCAGAGAATACCCTTTTCAGGAAAAGTCTGATTAGGAATCCAGAAAGTTTCTGAGGTCACAATTTATTTCTATGCTATTCTTCCCTCTCCATCTGTAGTGGACATGGGCTTTGGCCTCTAAAAACTGGCAGGTCTCCCAGAATGGATGCAAAGGTCTGGACTATCAATGTGAAGTCTGACTCAGCACTGATTCCAGCACTCTGTGAGTCTGGCTTCCCACATTGCTGCATCCATTGATATCCTGTGGCCAGGAACTTCACTGTAGAGTTGTGATCATTCCTAGGGAGCAAAACATTCACAAAAAAATGCAGCAGCAATTCAGTTCTAACTTGTCTACAGGACTGGTTGTGAAGGGGAAGTTCATATCCACTGGTCTCACCCGTTCTCCTTGGATATCCTCCGATCTTCTGTAGGTTCCTTTGTGTTTGAGGAATCTGCCTAGCAGCATTTTTTCCTATATGTCATCTAGAAACACATTGGTGGAGCTTTTTCTCCTTTATTTCAAAAGCCAGAGGAAGCTTTACTTCTAAATTCAAAGCTCAGACTGATCATCCATCAGCTGCCCAGAAATATATTTGGGTCCATTTTCTTGCTCTTTTGGCATAACCACACAGAAAACCTACACATTGTGAAATAAGAATAAACTGTAGATTTTTCCAAGAGCTGGGAAAAGTGTGAACTGTCCCATATTCATGCTAGAGGGGTATTCAGAGCCTTAGCAATTTCATGCTCAGTCTAGTTAAGTATTTCTCTATTGACCAATGAAAAAGAGGAATAAAGTTCTAAAAAGCTATGCCATGTACTCTTTCTAACACTCTGAATGGATAATTGTTGGGAAAAGACCAGCTTTTGCTTTCCTAAGAGCCTAACAGAACCTATGCAATTATATTTTTAACATTACACATTCCTATTTGGTGTTATAAATAGTCAGAACTTGGTTACATATGCAACACAAAAATCAGACATATTTTCTTCCAAAATCAATTGTTGCCTAAACTTCATGGTATCTTCATTATACAGTAGTGTCTTTGGATGCAATCTGTATCCAGATTTATGAGATAACTCTGAAGTTAATTTCCTCAGTGTACTTAAAAAAAAGAAGAGGGAAATGCATAATATGCATAATTGCTAGTCAAGAGGTTGATTCTGCTTCCAACAAAATATTTCAAAATTTTAGTATTTCTTCTTTTCAATGAAAGAATGGAAAGAAAAGATTGTTCAAAGAATCATTACGTTTTCTCCAACAAAGGACACTGTTTTGAAAATTATGCATATTATCTGTGTGTAAGAAAGCTGCTAACACTTGAACATCATGAAATCTAAGCTGCACCTTTTCATTTGCCAGAATATAGGCATTTCAAGAATTTAGGTTTTAAATGGTGATATCCATTCAGTTAGAGGGTTTCTATAAACCTTTGTAGAATCTTAGCACGTATGGAGAGTTGGAAGTGATGAAGTTCAAGATGATTAAGAAGTGAGCCTCTGTGGAGATTATTTTCTTCTTCTTGAGATATTGTAATTAACCAAGAACACATATTTTCTGGACTGGTCCTATGCCACCACTGCTCACATCCAGTTACCATTTTGGTTGAATAGTTTTTAAATTATTCTTACTGCATCATTTCCTAATTATCTGTCTGTACCCTCATCTTGCGGACAAATGGCCACCATTCCCTCAGTACAAAAACTGGACACATTTTTCCCCTGTCCCCATGCTCAGATGCTGCAGTTTCCTTTTGGGTAGCATTATTGCCCAGCCATGCTCTGAGAGCACTGTCTGGCTGCTACAGGCAACATTCCTCAGGTGAGGAGGAAGAGCCAATGAATGCTACAGGCAGGACCTTGGTATGGACAACATTGTAACTCCATAGCAGTTTCTATAGCAGTTCAGAAAATTATGCAATTAGGGAGAGAGAGGTAATTTTTAAGATTTGAAAGATCTACTCTGAATGACTCTCTCTGCAGGTTAACAGAAAATGCTGGGCCTATTCTTGAGTCCTGAGGGAAAGCTACGCCGCTCTACTTCTGTTCATGCGACTCAAGCCCCTGCCACAGCAAAAGAAAGTGGCCTTGCCCACACAGCTTATCAGAAGCAGCTCCTGGTGAGCAGCACCAGAGATTGGCTTCACAACAACACAGCGTCAGTGATCACGTGCAGAGCTCGAGCTGCTCCCTGGCCCAGCTGCAGCAACTACATATGGCCTGTGACAGAGTTTTTCATCTGGGATATACTACAGGCTACTTGTTCTGACAAAGAAAATGGGCAATTTCCATGAAGTATTAAAATGTACTAAATAAGAGTTCCTCTATAAACGAGAGAAAATGGCTCATTAGTTTACACCATTAATTACATTAACATAGCAGGCATATGTATGTTTCTCTTTTGGCATTTCACAAACAGCTGTTTTAACTTTAGGTAAATAGGTCAAAAATAACCTGAAATACATTGAAATGACTAAGCGTAATAATCCTTTAAGAGATGAAACATGTCTCTGAATGGCCATAGAAATAACACAACTGTATATGAACTCTATTGAGCTGATGAAGCAGAACATAGCCTTAATGTCTCAGAATAGACAAAATATGTAACTAACATTCCTATTTAAATATTAAAAAAAGCAGGAGTCAGCACAAAAATTATGTCATGTAATTTTCCCTAAACAGTATTTAAGAATAAACACTTAGGGATTATTTGTAACTGGTTTGGACCACATAATGTGCACTAACTTTTAAGTTACAGTGACAGTTTAACAAGTTACAGTTCATATACTGTTCAAATGTTGGCAACAGATTACTCAACTTCATTCTTTAACACTTAAACAACAGTAGGTTTAAAGGCAGTATCTGTCAAATTGCCTGTGCAGACTAAAAACTGTGTGAGAGCCTGGCAACAAAATAGAAACAGAAATAAATGGTCAACCTATATGAAGGAAAAGACATTGCTATTTCTAATTAGGGAACCAGACTGCAATTTAAGAAAGTTTAGAATGTTGAGAATGAATAAGATAAAATATTAACTTAAATTTGAAAGATGGGTGTCTCATCCACGTAAGTCCCCTTTTGAGCCTTGTTCTGTAACAAAACCATAGCAGAGCATTACACTTGGTGCATTTTTATCACCTTTATCTACTGCCATAGAATACCTTCCTGCAAACACCACCACTGTTACACTGGCAGTTAACCAAGAGCCTACACCTCTAGGAAAGAAACTGAAATACAAATTTGGCACACCACAATCACTTCAGCTAAACAGAAAACACTTATTATATAATCAGATTCTTTAAAGTGTCTGAACAACAGCAATATTAAATATTGTTCACAGATTCCATCACATTCTTTTCTTTAATCAAAAAGTGGTTTTGTAAATTCAGTTATCATTTACAAACATTTTTTTCCAACATAATATGATGGAAAGTTTTAGTACATCTCCATGTTAGAATTCCTGCTGCTTATATGAAGACTTCTGCAATATTGTCCCAAAAAAGAAGCACTGAATGTGTCAAGATGTCAAGTTCAAAAACTGCTTCTGTTGAGAGTATTTTGACCACAGAGGTAAGTCTGAAAGCAATGTTTAACAGTTTACCTGAACATAAGTCCTGCTAGTGAAGCTCTAAGAACACTTACTGTTGTATTGCATTCATGTGTCAGATCTGAAATTTCTGGAAGCACAGTAATAAAGACATTTCAGTATCCTATGTCCTTCCTTGGCATCCATGAAATCAGTCTCTTTTTCTTCTGTTTGTGTGGATAGTTTTTTTTCCAGATTTTTTTACAAGTTAGGTGGCAATGGGAGTTCAAATCTTGGCAGTGTACTGAGATACAGAGTATAGTCTGTTCACAGTGGGTCACTTACACCTATATACTTAAATGAGATTATTCAAGAACGTTCAGGAGAAATTCTGTCCAAAGACACAGACTATAAACGTGAGCCCTGCTAATAGTTTTAGCTTTGTTCAAATACTTAACTGATGTTAATAACAGGAGCGTCAAATGTTGGCTTCTACCGTACAAGAAAAATGTTGACTATTATCACTGCTTAGGAAGGAGAAACTAACGAAGCCGAGGGAGTCAGTCGCCCGGCTTGTCTCCCTCGCTCACCTACGAGCCAAAACTCGAGCACTCGGGGGCGGGCAAACAGCGATGGCCGCACAGCCAGGACTGCTCAGGCTACCGCAGCTGAGCGCAAGCGGCCAGAGGACCGCAAGGGAAGGACGCTGGCAACTCGCCCGTCCGTCCGTCCGTCCATCCGTCGGTGCAGGCAGCGCCCCGGGCTCCGGACCGGCACCTGTGAGGCGCAGCGGGCCCCTCCGTGCGGAGGGGGCGGCGGGAAGCCTGCCCTGCCCGGGGCGCGCAGCCTGGGGCCGGGCGGGACCTCCCGGCCTGGGGCCAGCGCGGCCGGAGGCGCTTGCGGGTGCTGCTGCCGCCCGGGCAGCGCCGAGGCCGAGGCTGCGGGCGGAACGCGGGGGCACCGGCGAGCCGGGACACCCCGGGGACCCTGTGCGGGCCGGGGGGACTCGTGCCGCCTGCCTGCTGTCACCGAGTTTCTTCGCCCGTTCGCCCGCCGTGCCTCTTTCAGGAAAGTTGCGGCTCTCCCCGGCACCAGAAGCCCTGGCAGCGCCGGGACGATTGAAGCCTCCCGCCTCGACAGCCCGTGCCCCAGAGGCAGGAGGCGATTTGCATGCGGACTTGTCGCTGGTAGTAGCCACTGCCCGTCAAGCCTGACGGACAAACGCCCCCCTCTTTCC